>NC_090227.1:22770004-22790004 GCF_024489055.1 Chanodichthys erythropterus
ATTCATCACAATCTCAAATACTGCCATGACACTTGATAAAAGAAAAAAACGCATGCCGTGCCGACGGCATGAGAATATGAAATGCGTTAGGCTGGAAAAGCACTTTAACTGATACTTGTATATTGATCGGTATATTTCCATGATTACGTTCCGCCCGAACAGACGCACACATACCGGTAATGCGGAGGCGACCGTTGCAGAAACACGCTCAGAGACACCACGACATCTTTAGATCGGTCTCACGCATGTTTTTTGAGGACTAAATATTAGTAATACATACAAACACTGGTCTTCATAATGAAAAGCTGAAGAAAAGGATATAGCTATGTAGTTAGTACTTTTCAGATCAACACAAGACAGAAGAGCAAGCTAAACCGATGGGAAAAAAGAGCAAAGTAACCAGCCTTCCTCTCTTTTTAACCCTCGTTCTTCTCATTCTCCTCTACTGCCTTTTTTTCATTGTAGCCTTTTATGTACAGTTCCCTTTCTCCTTGATGTCCATATGATCTGTGATGTTTATCGTGAATATAACATTCCTATGATGACAGTAATGTACTGTGCTATTACATATGAAATGGACTATTCATGGCTGACCCCTTTTGTACGACAACGCAGGCCTCCTGTATCCTCCTAGTATTGCATGTTCGGCTCTTCAAAAGCCCACTGAAGAGATGGATGTGCAAGTGTAGCCTCTTTCAAACTCTTTTAGCACCTGCTAAACCCCTGTATTTGATTCCTTTCTTTCGTTTTTTTAGATGCAAACCTAATCGTTTACTGGCATTTAGTGGATTAATGACGTTTTAAACAAGTTCCCGTTGCACGATAAAGTAATTACGAATACAAGGATTAGAGTTTGGCATGAAAGCGGTTTAAGGCACCAAACAGTCCGTGACGCCAAAAGAGGTGTTTGTTTTATATGAAAAAGGGTGGCGATGTCTTTGAGACGCAGTTCTCCGCCCACTCAGGGATTTAAGGATGCTCATAGGGCAGGTTAACGCACACCCCGCCCCTTCCGTAAGGAGTGGGAGGGGTCAGAGGTCAGATGGGGTTTGTTGTCAGTCCACTAGGGTGGCGCTCTACACCAGCGTGATCTCCACTTCTTCGGTTTTCTCCACCTGTCTGCGAGCGTGCTGCTTTGGAGGAGGTGGTGCCGCCCGAACCTATAGAAACACAAAATAAACAAGTTTAATACAGAACAGCTTGCTTATAAAATGTTCATGAGTGACTATTCTATCAAAAATAAATAAATACATTTATATACATATACATATACATACATATATATATATATATATATAAACAATATTTTATATAAATAAACAAACAATATTTTATATAAATAACATGCCGTATTTTTTGGTTTTGCGAAAGAGTCCATTAGTGATTTTGACTTTATGAGTGAGTCAGTCAGTCGCAAAGACTTTTACATTGAAATGGACTGAAACAAGGAAACAAGGACTTTTTTTTTTTTTTCACTTTAAACAACTTATCTCAACATAACACCGACTGTTACGTAACAGTCGGGGTGTACGCCCCAATATTTGCATAATGTCAGCCCATGATGTTCCCAACATTATAAAAGGCATTAGACAAGGGCAGCCAGTTAACGTCTGGATGTGCACAGTTGAATCATCAGACTAGGTAAGCAAGCAAGGACAACAGCGAAAAATGGCAGATGGAGCAATAATAACTGACATGATCCATGATATCATGATATTTTTAGTGATATTTGTAAATTGTCTTTCTAAAAGTTTCGTTAGCATGTTGCTAATGTACTGTTAAATGTGGTTAAAGTTACCATCGTTTCTTACTGTATTCACGGAGACAAGAGCCGTCGCTATTTTCATTTTTTAAACACTTGCAGTCTGTATAATTCATAAACACAACTTCATTCTTTATAAATCTCTCCAACAGTGTAGCATTAGCTGTTAGCCACGGATCACAGCCTCAAATTCATTCAGAATAAAACTTTAACATCCAAATAAATACTTTACTCACATAATTCGAAGCATGCATGCAGCATGCATGACGAACATCTTGTAAAGATCCATTTGAGAGTTATATTAACTGTGTGAACTTTGTAAATGCACTGTAATATAGTCGACAGCTGGTGTGGTAGGGAGCACGCGATTTAAGGGGGCGGCGTCGAGTGTAAATCAGTGCATTGTTAATGATGCCCCAAAATAGGCAATTTAAAAAATTAATAAAAAAAAAAAAACCTATGGGGTATTTTGAGCTGAAACTTCACAGACACTTTCAGGAGACACCTTAGACTTATATTACATCTTGTGAAAGAACGTTCTTGGGCACCTTTAAGTAGTGTCCCGCATTTCATTTATGTCTGTATTATCATTTTTTTTTCATCCCTAAAATTACAATACCACAGTAAGAAATATAAAATAAACTGACTGGCATTTAAATATCTATTTGTGCAGCCATCAAATTCTAGCTGTGAAAATATCCAACCAACGCAATCATATAAAGAGGTTTTCCCGTTGATGACAACTGACAGCATAAAGGAATAGCTAAGTGCGGTCCTCATCAAAGTCGGTAAACACATCTACACCACTAGGAATTTCATCTTACATATTGGATAAGAACCTCAAGAGCTGCTCAAAGCTGCCCAAACTGATGATTTAAAGCATGTAATCATCCATCCTGATGTTAAAATTAACCAACGAACTATGCGCCGATCCCATGGATGCTCGAGCGCCACCCACGGAAATGGTCGAGCACCTACAGAAAAACATTAAATAATCTCCATTCCTTTTAGCCAATAAAAAAAATGATTGCGACTTTCAGACACGACTTTCTTCTCACATTAATTCATTTAATGCTGGTTCTATGGTGTTATTATAATGAAAAATGCGTTGAGAACGCATTATTGTAAGACGAGCACATCAAATGCGCAAGCAGGAATCTCTCCACTCACAGACGGATTCCCTTCTCGCACAAAGCTGGATGCACGCGCATCCATGAATCTAGAATTGTCTTCCCTCTAGGATTTCATGTTGCCAGAAGTGCAATATTATAGTGTGGGCACCCACCGCCAGAAACATTAATCACATATGCCAAGTTGCCAACAAACGTAAATCAATATTTACATAGCGTAGTGGTTGTAAATTTATCTGTCTCACACGTGTCCCGCATTGTCCTGCAAAAAAACATCTACTGTCCTGCAACAGATCAATAGCCAGGTGGTCACTCTAGTAACGGGGGCTTGGGCTCATCTGTTAAACTATCAACTTGAGATTTGAATCTGTAGCGGAAGGAAGTAGTTCCTCACAAAAGAAGGTTTTTACTGACACTCCGTTGTTGTTCTGATTTATTTAAACACTCGTGCCGTCGAACTGTTGTATAAACGCAATATCACACTCATAGCCATGAGATATGACTGTATATCAGCATGCTGTAAATATATATTAGGGCTGACCGATATATCGCATGCGATTGTCACGCGCATTTCGTCAGTAAAGCCGGTTCCCTGATTACCGCTAAATCACCATCACCTGCTTTCAAATGGAGCGGCATTTAATAGACAGAGCCGTAGATCACTGACAAGCCATGCAATATCGCGTTCATATCGCAGATGAATCGCCTTCGATAATGAATGCGATATTGCGTGGCGTATCAGTGATCTACGGTTCTGTCTATTAATCAGGGAACCGGCTTTACTGAAGAAATGTGCGTGACAATCGCATGCGATATATCGCCCAGCCCTCATATATATATATATATATATATATATATATATGTATAATTTGACATTTATTATAACGGGTGTATGTGAAGGCTGTTTTAAGTTCACTTAAGCCTTTTAAATGTTAAAAATGATGGCTTTCAATTATACTGTAACACTGAATGGCTATAGTTACTCATTTCTTCCCCAGAAATTGAGAAAAAATCTATTTAATAGAGACATCAGTAGCAGTATTAGTATCGGTCATTTTCATTCACAGTACTTAGTAAAAAGATGACATTAAACAAATATTTAAAATACACTTTCATTATGTTGTTTATACATAAATTTGGAGATTCAGTGTGAAAATATGTATTACAATATAAAAATATATTACAAATTCTAATGTTAGGTGCAAAGTCACAATTAATTACAGAAAAATATGCAAAAAAAATTTTTTTAATTTAAATTTTTTAATTTTCTTGATGAGGAATATAATTGGTTTTATCTGGGGAATGAAATATGGCCTGTATATGTTATTGTCACATTTAATGAGATTCACACAGAAAATGATCTTTAAAACTCTATAACATTTTAAAAATAAAAACAATTTCTAAAATATAAAAAATATATATTTACATTTCTAAAATATATATTTCTCTGTACCTTAAAGCTCTAGTGACCAACATCTGAAACCAAAGTAATTAAGAAAAAAATAATTTTCTAAATGTAAGAAACTGCAAAATCGTTACTGAATAAAAAAATTGAATATTTATTTACTAGATATGCTGTATGCGATATTAGATCAGAATGTTAATAAAACAAACAGATTAAGCAAACATGTAGCAAATTTGTTCACATACAGGTCTGAGTTTTCCAGGTCCGGATCCATCTGGAGTGAGTCTCAACGGCTGAGAGAAGCCTGGACTCTCTGGACTTAAACTGGAATTGTGATCTAAACCAAATGTAAAACATTCTCAAATTAAAATCTTAACAGTCATGAATAAACAGACTAACACAAGAGGTTTGCTGATGACAGTAGCTGGAGCGACCAGTGTCTTACTATGAACAGCGGCTTTCTGCGGGATGGGCAGTTTGTGTTCTCCATTGACAGACGGTGAGCGGGGCAGCGAGGGAGCGCTGCTGGTCTCCGGGCTCGTGTACGGACTGCAGGGCGGCTGGTCGTACAGCGGCAGAGGAGGAAGTGATGAATGAAGCCTTTGGCACGGGGACACCTGCGGAGGACAACACATGTTAGCTTGCTAAGATAGTATATACAAACCTTTTTATCCTTACAGTGTCAGATATCGTTAATATACACTACCATTCAAAAGTTTGAGGTCAGTAAGGTTATTCAGCAAGGATGCATTAAATTGATCAAAAGTGACAGTAAAGTAATTTATAATGTTACAAAAGTTTTCTATTTCAATTCGGTTCTATTCATCAAACAATCCTGAAAAAAAAATGTATCACAGTTTACACAAAAATATGAAGCAGCACAACTGATTTCAACATTGATAATAATAAGAAATGTTTCTTGAGCAGCAAATCAGCATATTAGAATGATTTCTGAATGATCATATGATGCTGAAGACTGGAGTAATGATGCTGAAAATTCAGCTTTGCATCACAGGAATAAATTACATTTTACGATATATTAAAATAGAAAAATAGTTATTTAAAATTGTAATATTTCAAAATATTATAATTTTTACTGTATTTTTGGTCAATTAAATGCAGCCTTGGGGAATATAAGAGACTTTTTAGAAAAACATTGAAAAAAATCTTACTTTTGAATGGTAGTGTACTGTCTTTTATTAAATTATTTTAAACTCTGAATCATGAAAAGGCATTCAATAGTCAAAGAACAAACATTTACTATTATATGACTTATCATCATTATACAAAAACATCTGACTGCAAAATTGACTAATCAGAATTAAGTATTCCAGAGAGGCGTGTACTGAATTATATTATGCTGTATTATCCACATTAAAGTATAGTTTTATTATGACTCTATTCACATGATTAAGATAATGAGAAAGGCTTTGATCTGGCATGACCCCAGATAACAATGATTACAGGAAGGAAGCGTCCACGCCTGTAATCAACGCCAGGCCTCAGACAGCAAACCCACACAGGAACACACAATAAGTATGGACGCAGAGTCTCAGTATGGTCGTTTACTGGTCAGAGTGAGTTTTGGATGTCTTACCTGTGTGTCTGTTCCCCAGTGAGTGTCTCCGTTTTCTGAGGCTGTCAAGTCCTCCACCAGCACGGAAGGAAAGACGCCCACTCGACCGTTAAACTCCCCCTCCCAGAAACCGTCGTCCTCCTGGTTGTCCTTGTTGAGGATGCGGATGATGGCTCCCTCAGGGAATGACAGCTCGTCATCCGTCTGACCCTCGTAGTCGTACATGGCCTTAACAAAACTCACTGGGAGAGACAAAGAAGAAAAGAAAGGAGTTATTAATAGGTGAGAAGACAGCTAGCTCTTTTGAGGAGTTCTTCTAAATATTTTGAGACATTGTGAAGGCACAAGCTCCCTAGTTGGGGACTGTATCCTTTAAAAAAGTAGACTAATGTTCAAAAGTTTGGGGTCGGGAAGATTTTGAATGTTTTTGAAACAAAGTCTCTTCTGCTCATCAAGGGCAAGGCTACATTTATTTGATGAAAAATATAGTAAAAACAGTTATATTGTGAAATATTATTACAAAATAATTTGAAAATATTTTAAAATGTAATTTATTCCTGTGATGCAAAGCTGAATTTTCAGCATCATTACTCCAGTCTTCAGTGTCACATGATCCTTCAGAAATCATTCTAATATACTGATCTGCTGCTCAAGAAATATTTCTTCTTATTATTAAAGGGTTAGTTCACCCAAAAATGAAAATTCTGTCATTTATTACTCACCCTCATGCAGTTCCACACCCGTAAGACCTTTGTTAATCTTCGGAACACGAATTGAGATATTTTTGTTGAAATCCGATGGCTCAGCGAGGCCTCCATAGCCAGCAATGACATTTCCTCTCTCAAGATCCATTAATGTACTAAAAACATATTTAGATCAGTTCATGTGAGTACAGTGGTTCAATATTAATATTATGAAGCGATGAGAATATTTTTGGAGTGCCAAAAAAACAAAATTACGTCTTATTTAGTGATGGCCGATTTCCGAACTGCTGATTCGACATGCTGATTTATAACAGTCCGAAGCTTCATGAAGCAGTGTTTTGAAATAAGTCGTTATTTTGTTGTTTTTGCCGCACCAAAAATATTCTTGTTGCTTTATAATATTAATATTGAACCACTGTACTCACATGAACCGATTTAGATATGTTTTTAGTAGCTTTATGGATCTTGAGAGAGGAAATGTCATTGCTCCCTATGCAGGCCTCACAGAGCCATCGGATTTCAACAAAAATATCTTAATTTGTGTTCCGAAGATTAATGAAGGTCTTACGGGTGTGGAACGGCATAAGGGTGAGTATTAAATGTCAGAATTTTCATTTTTGGGTGAACTAACCCTTTAATGTAGAAAACAGTTGTGATGCTTAATATTTTTGTGAAATAAATACCAGTGATACTTCATATCAGTGATTCATTACTTCAGGATTATTTGATGAACAGAAAGTTCTAAAGAACAGAATTTATTGAAATAAATAAATTTCAATAAATTGAAATCTTTGTAATAATATAAATGTCTTTACAGTCACTTTTGATGACAGCATCCTTGCTGAATAAAAGTACTATTTCTTACTGACCACAAACGTTTGTATATTGTATATTTTTAGACCTTATTTATATTCAGTCTTGATATTTCCAAGTTCTCAGTGACTGTGAGAGCAAGCCATTTACATGCAATGTGTCTCACATAATCACTTACACAAATCATCAGCATTCACCTGTATGTGTATGTGTGTGTGTGTGTGTGTGTGGTGTTTGACTCACTGCTGCTGTCTCCGTTGAAGCTGCCTGATGCCAGCTCAGGCTCGGTGGAGTTGCTGGAGGAGTGTGAACGTGCGTCCAGAGCAGCGAGGGACTGGAGCATGCTCAGTACGCTGTTGGATGTGGGGAACTGCAGGTATTTCTCTGGAACATAGCCCACATGGCCAGACTTATTCCGTGCCTGGAATCAATGATTACATCATTAAGCAGCAGTCATTTATGACTAGGGCCAAACACAATCTGCAGAAATGAATCCTATTTTCTTCACTGATTTTGGTGTGAAAAATCTGTAAATTTGGAATGGATATAAACATGAAATTAAAATTCACCCTATATTTATATTTATATAATTGTGAACAATTCATCCATGCATATTGTTGTCAAAAGTACCGACTTCAGTACCAAATCGGTACTGAAATTTTAAAAATGTGATGCTTTAAGCACAGTTGAGCAGATTCGTAAACATCTCTGATTGGCCACTGTGTTCACGTGCTCATCAGATATGTCTGTGATTGGCTACAGTGATCAACGCTTCAAAAACATGTTGTAAATAGACATCAATGACAATCTTCACCGAGTGCTTATGTTTCTTTTAATCACAGGCATATATGTTGAGCAAATATATGTGAACAAAATGGCCAATCAATGGTGATTACATATCTGCTCAACAGTGCTCAAAACCTTACATTTGAAAATTTCAGTATCGATTTGGTATCGAAGTTGGTACTTTTGACATATAGCATCTGCTAAACAATTAAATATAAAATGTAAATTTACATAATTTTCTTCTTTGATAATCCGTTACATACATCACAATATGGAAAAATTTGCTTCATTGTGACTTTAAATATAGAGCTAAAAGAATAAACAAATGATTCATAATACACTAAACCAAAAATGTAATAATCAAACTCATAAACAGCACACACCCAGAAAGATTTCCACAGAATTCAAACAACCATCATTCAAAAAGCTGGTGTGTAGAATGTCAGAATAACAGTTGTTGGAATTCTGTGGAAATCTTGTTTTGAGATCTGAAACGCAAACATTATTTTCTTCTGTACATCATCTAAAATTGCAGTCATAACGATTTTTTTTTTTTTTGACGAAAAATAAACTTCAGCAGGTGGTGTTAAACCACTAAAATAACCAAGGTATGATTGGTTCACCTTCACCCAGTCCTCCATGTCCCCATCTTCTATAACCTCCAACATCTCATGCTCATCGATCGTTAGTTCATCAGGCTGAGAGGCCTGGGAGAAAGAGACAGGAAAAAAAAAAAAAGACTATTGAGCAATACAAGGCCAACTGTGCAGGTTAATATTTTTCCAGAAACCAGCTGACATTTTTAGCAGTTTCGCAGACAGAACCATTACAAACATGAGAATAATCCTGGAAGAGAGTAAAATGCAGGGACGTGGCAACCATACCCCATCTTCCCCATTTTTTGGAAGATAAAATTACATTTTTTAAATATTTATTTTGCTTGGCTGCAGTATTAAGGGAAAAAAATGACAGCCTGAAGACTGTAGCCTAATGACTGCATTGAAAGAATAAATGTGCAAGAGATAAACTGCAGCCCACTACAACTACCAATTACTGACCAACGTCTGCATTTCAGCAGATCAGTTAGGACATCATGTTATGTGAATGCCACATTACATTATTAATATTCATGAGTCAAGCTGCTGAGCATGTAAACTCCCTGAGGAGAAAAGATCTGAACAACAGAGCTGTCATCTTTGACTAATGTTATTGCTCAGCTAATGTTGCTAAATATTTTTGAAAATTGACTAGCTTTTAGTACAATAAACAGAATGGGGACAGACATTTGAGACTTTTTTCAACAGTGTTGTGTGTAACAACTAAAATCAATGCTGTAAATCAAAATTAATGAACGCCATAGTGACTGAGATTTCTTGAAAGTTTGATTTTCAGATGATATCATATGTGCAAACTAGGTATTTTAAACAACTTGAGGTTTATTACATGTTACTTTAGTATTATTAAAATACTATTATTATTGCATTTATTAATATTTTGCATTATTTATTTATATATTTTTAGTTTTCATTTTAGTTAAAGTTTTAGTGCTTTTTGATATGTGCTTCTGCGCTTATATTATTATTATTATTTTAAATAGCTGTATTTAGCTTTTATTTAGATTTAGTCATTTTAGTACTTTAACTTCAACTTTTCAGTTAGTTGCCTAAGAAACATTTCTAAGTTTTTTTTTTAGTTTAAGTTTTTCATCTAATATTTATATTGTATTCTATTTCAGCTTTATTTCCATGAAAAAAAAAAAAAAAAAAAAAATTAAATAGTTTTAGTTAAAAACAACAACACTGGTTCCCACAAATTTGACTGTTCCTAAGTTAAATGTGTTTTTAAATAAATAAAGGTAATTTTTACATTTTATATTTAATTTAATAAATGCAAAAAGTGAGAACGATTAAATTTATTTATTTTTAAAATAAGCACTATTATAGAAAGTGCTTTTGTTCATGGTTGCAAATTAGTTAAGTGCTTGTGGAAGAGATGTGTCTATTTATTATAAATAAGTTCATTTTTACAAGCAGGTTTACTTAAGTATTTCTAATTCATCAATACAAATTTATGTATAATTTGTAATAACTAAAAAAAACACCTATTTAAAATCCATTTATTTATTTGTTTTTGTTTTTTGTATTTAATACATTGTATATAAAATTAAAAACATTATAAACATTTATCATAAATAAATATTTATCATTTATTAAAATAATTTTAAAAATAAAAACACATTTAAAACCCATTTATTTGGTTTTACTTTAAATACAATTACATTAACACATTTATTATACATAAATATTTATGATTCATTAAGTTATTCTTCTAATTTTATTTCAATTAACAAAAACAATTTCACTAGTTATAGTAAGTGCGTGTTGGCGTCTATTACCTTGTACGAGTAGAGCACCTTGCAGGTGAGCGGGTAGTTCCTCAGGGTTCCTGAAGGACTTGAGCTGCTATCGTCGTAAGTCTCCATGTTCTCTTCTAATTCCTCTCCTTCCTCTCTGTCCAAATCCACTGTGGTCTACAGAAACACGACAACGAGTGTCACTACTCTGACAAACACCACGGCTCACTTGTTGATTCAATATCATTCAATAACCTTTAAAAAGTTAACCTGAGGCTTTCTTTGTGGGTTAACATACAACTGCATATAACAAAAAGCTCAAAAGACCAGCTTTCCAGAGGTGTGGACTTTACCGCCCACCAATCTCATTGGTCTTGTGGGGATCAGGTGACCATTTTCCCCAAGAGACAAAACGTGGCAACAGAAGAATAAAATCATCAACAAAGGACACGGGTATTAGACACACATACCTCAAAGGTTTTCAATGTGTATCTCACATTACCAGCTTTAACTGGTTACAATACAGGTTGCAAACTGATACCAAGTCCGTCAGTGTAGGTCAAGAGAACTTTCAGTGGGAGCCTGAATCATGAGGCCAGACGAGGTCATTGTAATGTGGTGACTGATCTATAGGTCACGCCCAAGACTGACATAAAACAGCCTGTGATGAAGTAATACAGACTGAAGCGCATGAGTTTGAGAAAACACTTTGAGGTCACTGTTATCTTAACCCTATAAAGCCTACTGTATCATATTTGAAAGGCAAATTTGAAGGCGTCTAAATTATTAACATGATCAAAACCTTGCAACAAAAATTCTCATTGATAGTTTACACTTCTTTAGCAAATAAAAACCTTTTAGTGTAAATGTCCACCTTAAGGTTACTGTGAAATCGTTACTGATTTTTATAAAGAAAGAATAACTTTTATATTTTAATATTTCAAAATGAACACTTACTGTACTTAAGCAACTTAGGTTTACCTGATTATCCAGGCATCAATTTCTAGAAAAATCACATTCAAATGTGTGAGGCTTTACAGGTTTAAAGCCTCATTTTTATACAGTAAACTAACCATAATGACTTTCTCTTATCATTTCATTTATGCTTTTTCACCTGCTTTCATTCTCTCATCCTAAATTATCCTTGTATGAAAATAAAACACAGCGGAACAGAGGTCAGCAGAAGTGTGGTTCAGTTTAGTCCAGTTTTACCAAACTCTGCTGCTCTCTTTTGGCCTCCTATTGTCTTTAAATCTCTCTCTCTCTGCATTTGTGTTTGTGTGTGCTGTGAGCTGAATAAATATTAAACTAAGGTTGGGGGATATGCCAAGAAAATATGATCACAATATAATTTTTCCATTTTGATCAATATCAATGTTATCTTTTTTTGTTGACAATTTCCTCAGCTTTGGAGGGTAACAAGTTCGGTTTCGCTTTTGTTTTCCTTGTTGGCTCCCTGTAGAACGACTGGCTGTTGAACATTTATTTTTGCTCTGACTGGTAGGGTAATCCATATTAAGTAAAAATGACCAGAGCTTATTGTGGTTATCGACATACATTTTATCACAATCTCATTATAATATAATTTATCGCCCAGCCCTATATTAAACCACAGTCAGAGGTCAATCTGTCTACGCTGTGGGCTAAACTCTGGCGCATTATTTAGACTGTCATTATTCTGCTGTCTTAGCTAAAAATCACTCAATCTTTACTAATACCTTGATGCACCATGCTACACTTGTGCTTTATTGTAATACTACTCTATAAGCTATATATACAGTATCTCACAGAAGTGAGTACACCCCTCACTTTTTTGTAAATATTTTACTATAATTTTTCATGTGACAACACTGAAGAAATGACACTTTGCTACAATGTAAAGTTGAAATTTGCTGTCCCCTCAAAATAACAACACACAGCCATTAATGTCTAAATCGCTGGCCATAAAAATGAGTACACCCTAAGTGAAAATGTCCAAAATGGGCCCAATAAGCCATTTTCTCTCCCCGGTGTCAGGTGTGAATGGGGAGCAGGTGTGTTAAATTTGGTGTTATCGCTCTCACTCTCTCGTACTGGTCACTGAAAGTTCAACATGGCACCTCCTGGCAAAGAACTCTATGAGGATCAAAAAAAAAAAAAAAAGCAATTGTTGCTCTACATAAAGAAGATTGCCAAGACCCTGAAACTGAGCTTAACGGGAGGTTTAACAGAACAGGTTCCACTCAGAACAGGCCTCGCCATGGTCGACCAAAGAAGTTGAGTGCACATGCTCAGCGTCATATCCAGAGGTTGTGTTTGGGAAATAGATGCATGAGTGCTGCCAGCATTGCTGCAGAGGTTGAAGGGGTTGGGGGTCAGCCTGTCAGTGCCCAGACCATACGCTGCACACTGCATCAAATTGGTCTGCATGGCTGTCGTCCCAGCAGGAAGCCTCTTCTAAAGATGATGCACAAGAAAGCCTGCAAACAGTTTGCTGAAGACAAGCAGACTAAGGACATGGATTACTGGAACCATGTTCTGTGGTCTGATGAGACCAAGATAAACTTATTTGGTTCAGATGGTGTCAAGCATGTACAAAGACAATTGTGTCTTGCCTACAGTTAAGCATGTTGGTGGGAGTGTCATGGTCTGGGGCTGCATGAGTGCTGTCGGCACTGGGGAGCTACAGTTCATTGAGGGAATCACGAATGAGCAGAGCATGATCCCCTCCCTTCGGAGACTGGGCCTCAGGGCAGTATTCCAACATGATAACGACCCCAAACACACCTCCAAGATGACTAGCTAAGCCTAGCTAAAGAAGCTGAGGGTAAAGGTGATGGACTAGACCCTATTGAGCATCTGTGGGGCATCCTCAAACGGAAGGTGGAGGAGCGCAAGGTCTCTAACATCCACCAGCTATGTGATGTCATCATGGAGGAGTGGAAGAGTGCAAATCAGTGCAAAAACCACCTCAAGATATTCCTCCATCTTGTTTGTTGACAACAATAAATTATTCTGCACTTGTGTGTGTGAATAAGTAAGGGATGTGAATGTATGTAAAGTGTGTACCAAAATATCAAATGGTATGTGCTCAAATGTGCTTTAGACTTGTACTTGTGTGTACTTGGCATAAACAACACTATTCTACCAAGAATAGCTCATAACTCCCTGTCGCATCTTCAAGCATCTAGGGATTTGTTCTCTCTTTTGCCATGATAACACAAACACTGTGTGTCTGTATCTGTTGAGTTCAATGTAGGTGAGGTTTTGCTCCTGTGATCAACATTATTTCTTTCTGACTGTCGGAGATGCCGTGCTAAACTGTTTGTTTAGGAGGGTCTGAATACAATGATGCTGACAGAATCAGGAAGGGCCGGGTCAGGGAGGTTTGCATGGCTCTGAACTAACTACAAACCGCTGAGCACCAAGGGTGTCAATCATAACAGGGATGTTGTAAAGCCTTAACTTCCATAACTTTCAATGGGAAACTGATCAACACAGGTGATAAAATCTGAACGTCAAACCATTTCACATAGGGACTACTGATAAAGAGGGTGCTCACCGAGAGAGAGAGATCATGGGTAGTAAGGGTGGGTAGCGACGCCCAGCGCTCGTTCTCCAGCTCTTCCATCACCTGGTTCATGGCGCTCTTCAACCACGTATCCACAGAAACGCCCACCTGCCGCAGAAGGTCCAAACGCGCTTCTGCTTTCAGTTTTATCGTCTGAAAAAAACAAACAGTAAGATAGATAAATTGTCCTGTTTATACAACTGCTTACATATACTCTAGTATTCAAGCAGCAACTTATGAATGAATCACTATTTGATTAGTGTGGTTCAGTTCAGTCCAGTGTTATTAATTGAAAATTATCTGAAATTAAATTTAACATTACATATAAATATTAGATGAAAAACTTAAAATACTGAAATAAATTAATTATTTATTGAAATAAATGAAATTGAAGTATTAGAATTACTAAAACTAACACTGAAATAAAAAATAAAGCTAAATAGAAATATAAAACAAATAAAAATGACAAAAGTACATAAAATAACTTTTTAAAATTATAATAAAAAAGATCATTTAAAATGATAGACAGATTGTCCTGTTTATACAAAATCTTACATATATACTGTACTGTAATATTCAAGCAGTTACTTATGAATGATTTGTTAACTATTAAAATGATTTTTGTTAATTAAAAAAGCTGAAATAACAAAATATAAATATTAAACAAATGAAAATGAGAAATTTTACTCTGACAACTGAAATAATTGTTAAAGTACTGAAATGACAAAAAAATTAAAAAATAAAGCTAAACATATATATATATATATATATATATATATATATATATATATATATATATATATATATATATATATATATATATATATATATAAAATTAAAAATAGATAGAATATAAATATAAAAACTTAAAAGAAGAGAAATGTTGCTTTGCCAGCTAACAGAAATGAAATAAGTTGAAAAACTAAAATGACTAAAATTAAAATAAAGAAAAAAAAAAAGCTAAATAGAATATTTTAAAAATAATAATAAAAATGACAGAGGCACATAAGAAAATTACTAAAACTTTAAAATGAAAACTGCAAATATAAAAATAAAAGTGAATTCAAAATGTTAATTTTTATAATAATAATATTATAATAGTATATAAATAATACAAAGGTTCACAATAAATAAAATAAAGTTTCAGTCCAAACTCACTCTCAAAATTCAATTCTGGGTCCTGAAAATGTAAGGGTGTGAAATTGATTATTAAACATGGCTGTCACATGAATTAATGTAACTTTAAAACAATACTGGCAGCCGTGTATTCTAGTGTAGTGTGAAAATAGCCTCGGAAAGCATAAAAAGCTGCATTTAAAAATAGACAAGATAGTGTCAGACACAGAACTTCTGGGAGCTTGAATGTCCATCACTGAAGCTCGATATCACAACACAGCCTCTCAGAAGTGAATGTCTAGGGTATTCTCCTCCTCAGACAGGTGAGGCGTCTGATCTCAGAGGAGTGTACAGCTGTCCATGCACTTCAGCATTTCTCATTATTAGGCAAAGATGCAAATTAACTTTCTAAAGACTCATCAGTTTCAATTTACAGATGACAAACAGCTTTTGGAAGCTGCTTCGGAGTGGAAACATTACATATGACTTTCATTTCCATGTAATTCTAAGGGGACAAACATTTTCAAAGGAAATAATTAAAGTGCGATTATACTTTTAATATTTGTTAATGAGTAAACACAGACTTCTCTGGCACATTGCCTGCTGCCAAATAACATTTTTATATGTTAACATTTCCAAACTCAACTTTATGTTTCATTCCTTATTCTGTTTGTTGTGTTGTTGGTGCTTGTCCATTAGCTCTTAATGGGGTTATTAAATATTTAATGGTCTGTAAGAACTAATGGAGAATTTAGATAATTTAGCTTCAGTTGCTCTGAGTTCAAGAGGAAAACAAATCTACTACATTTAGACTATTAAATTACAATCTTACAGTCACGAATTGGTCTCATGCAAAAAATATAAATTCTGTCATCATTTACTCCCTTTCATACTGCTCCAAACCCATATCACTTGCTAATGTGGAATTTGCACTTATGCATATTCAAATTTGGTGGGATTTTATCACTTACAAGACATGCAAGGACCAATTTCTTGGGGCCGTAACCACCATAGACACTGAAGGGGAAAATTCCCCCCAATAATTAGAAATGGCCAAATTGTCCCCCTTGATATTTAATATTCTTTTGATGCTGCTCTGCTGTACTCCATTACGCACTGCTCTGTTTGTTGTTAGGATGAAAAGAAATGTTTAATTTTTACATTTTCAGGCTGTATACCATCAGCGGTTGAACAGTGCTCATCAATGTCAAATGATTGAGATGGCCAATCAAATCAAAGAAGGCGGGGCTTATGTCATAGAAGAAAAGCGTGAACTCCAACGAAACGCTTTAGTTTTAGCAGTGAAGGAGTGCTTCACAAGAAGTAGCTAAATATTTAGTATTTGACAACTGTTTTATGATAGAAATGTTCAGCGACCGACAGTAATATCCAGTGATGTAAACTACTCAACATATTTTTATAAAATGTCAAAGTTTTGAATGGAATTTTGATTTTTTCTTCTTTTAATCTTTTAAGTATTTAATTTAATTATTTTAAATCCTTTAAATAAAAAGACCCCCTCTCCCCCAAGGCAAAAAAATAAAAAAATTGTTCAAGACATGGTTACCAGCCTTGGTGTCAATGATGACAAACCTGATATGATTCATTATAAAATGTACATATTTGAATGCATGTATGTATTAGACTTTAGAGTGATGTTGGAAAGCATAATTTTCAGGGATTAATAAATAAAATTTCAATCTGAAGATTTACAATGTAGCACAATTTAACGGTTCATTTATTGAGTTTGATATCTTGAGGTCATCCATGCTGACAGTACATGGAAAAGACATTTCTTCGTTAAGGAATCAAGAAATCATTTGGGTTTAGAGCCACACGGGGTTGATTATGACAATTATCATTTTAAGGTGAACTATTGCTTTATCATATAAGAGAGGTCACAGGCAGGGCCAGCAGAGGGCGCCACGGCTGCTAGAAGACATGTGTTAGGACACGGCAGGACATCTTAGAGGAGAAGACACATCGATCAGACAAAGAGACTGACAGCCTGTCTCTGAACAGATCAATAGAGAGAGAGAAAATGCATCTCTGTCTGGAAAGGGAAATGCATTCATTACAGAGAGCGGGAGATGCTTGGGATGTACAGAAGTAGGCCTACTTCTGGCTTGTTTTTCTCTAATCTCTCCTTTCATAAATACAAATGAAATGCTACTCAAATAAATGCACTACACAAAACTATTCAGTGTAAATATACACGTGTTTACAGTACAAGTGAACAGAGACGGATGCCGTCAAAAACTATATAACTTGTGCACTTCAAGTCTTCTGAAGTGACATGATAGCTTTGTGTGAGGATGTGTACGCTCTCTTACTGTAGAGCAAAAGTAGCGTGAACATCCCGCTAAACTTCTCCTTTTGTGTTAGTTGGAAGAAAACACAACATACGTGTTTCAGAATGTCACAAGTGTGAGCAAATGGTGACAGACGTGCAGCAAGCATCACCTCTGCTTTGCGGATGTTCTCCTTGGCCTCCTCTATTCGGAATTCCAGCTCGATCCGGCTCTGTTCCGTGGGCGGAGTCCCGAGTGTCTCACATTCCTCTAGAGCCTGCCATAAAAACAAATTACCGTTAATCAGCTCAATTCAATTGGCAAGCAACTAACTTAAGAAAAAAAAAAAAAAAAAAAAAATCATGGCATCAGGTCACATTTTCTGCCACTAATTTAAAGGTGCCCTAGAATCCGAATTTGAATTTACCTTGGCATAGTTGAATAACAAGAGTTCAGTACATGGAAAAGACATACATTGAGTCTCAAACTCCATTGTTTCCTCCTTCTTATGTAAATCTCATTTGTTTAAAAGACTTCCGGAAAACACTCGGATCTCAACATAACACCGACTGTTACGTAACAGTCGGGATCATTAATATAATCATTATATTTGCATAATGCCAGCCCATTTGATGCATTAGACAAGGAAAGGCAATATTAACGGTATTAAAGGTACAATATTAAAGGTAAGCAAGCAAGAACAACAGCGAAAAATGGCAGATGGAGCAATAATAACTGACACGATCCATGATATTTTTAGTGATATTTGTAAATTGTCTTTCTAAATGTTTCATTAGCATGTTGCTAATGTACTGTTAAATGTGGTTAAAGTTACCATCGTTTCTTACTGTATTCACGGAGACAAGAGTCGTTGCTATTTTCATTTTTAAACACGTGCAGTCTGTATAATTCATACACACAACTTCATTCTTTATAAATCTCTCCAACAGTGTGTAATGTTAGCTTTAGCCCGTTAGCCACAGAGCATAGCCTCAAACTAACACAAAATCAAACGTAACCATCTAAATAAATACTATACTCACATAATTCGAAGCATGCATACAGCATGCATGACGAACATCTTGTAAAGATCCATTTGAGGGTTATATTAGCTGTGTGAACTTTGTTTATGCGATGTATATATAGTTGAGAGCTCATGGGGCAGAGGGAATGCATCTCTTAAAGGGGCCGTGCATAAAAAAATCAGTGCATTGTTAATGATGCCCCAAAATAGGCAGCAAAAAAAAATTAATTTTTAAAAAAACCTATGGGTATTTTGAGCTGAAACTTCACAGACACATTCAGGGGACACCTTAGACTTATATTACATCTTGTAAAAAAACAATCTAGGGCACCTTTCACAATCAGACAAGATACAAACACAACATTCAACAGAGTGATTAGTAGTTGTATCTGTTCTACCGTTTTTTATTTCATGATTATTAAACATAATATTGCAATACAAATGATATATAATATTGTATAGCAATATATTTTACTGTAGATAGATACTGTAAAAATACAGTATATAGAGTAATTAAAATCTAATAACAATCACTAATGAGAATAATGCGAATTACAAAAAAAAAAAGTAAAAATTAATTTGGGGCTGGACTCACTAAATTGTCAAACAAAACAAAACAAAACAAAAAAACAAAATATATAATATAATATAATATTATATAAAAAGGGTTATCTAAGGGTTTATTTAATTTCTTTTGTTTTATTTTTGTGGACATGTGACATGGACATGATCATGAAACAGTAAGTTTTATGTCTGTCATTTGCAATTCAATTATTAGTTTACATCTCAACAGAACTTCTAACAGATTTTTACCACTTACAGAAGATGTTCAAGTGTGTGTGTGCGCGCGCTTTGTAATAGATGTTGTTTTCGAGTAAGAATGTGCAACCAGCGCCTCTTACCCGTTTGTAATGGATGATGTTTTTGTGTTCGCGGGCCACACGTGTGGCCCATTTCCTCGCTTCTTTGTTGAGACTGTGTTCTTCGGTGGTTCCTGTCTCCGATTCCAGCTGTCGACTCTGGAACACACACGCACACAAAGAACTGATTAACACAACAACACACACCTGTCAGAATCACAGGTTTGAGATCAGAGCGGTAATAGTGAACTCATGACATTCACAATTAAAAACACAAAGCACAGATCCAGGAACAGTGTTGAGAACATTTCACCATCTCTGATATCAGATATGAAGCACAATAAATTAATTAATCAACTTAAATCCAAATGTTTAGTGTGAAAAGATATTAAACGGATGCTTGATTTTTTTATCTAAGGATAAGTGATGCTACCTAACTGATTTTTAGGGAGGCGAGTTGAGGCTCAGGTGCATGTACAGTACAAATCTAATATACTCATATCATTTAGTTGGTTACAAAGTCTTCTCAACTCTCAAGTCTGTCTCTATTATTCCTCAAATCACGGCATAATTCCAGCTGTCGTCCACTAATTGTCAGTCTCTCCCAAGCATCTGTTTATCTCTGAGCTT
>NC_090227.1:23095004-23292504 GCF_024489055.1 Chanodichthys erythropterus
TTATTTATTTTTAAATTTTTTTGCTTTCAGTGCTATTTTCGATGCGATAAAGTCCCTTTGAATTCTGGATGCGATCCTAATCGTTCCGTCAGAGTAGCGTCCGTCCTGTCTGGCCTCAAAGTTGGCACATGTTTTGATCAGGTTCAATGCCACCGGGATGACATCGCAGCCAGAGGCTCCAGCTAAGTGCCACTGATAGTTTTTTTTCCCCCTCAATATTCTCCGCGCGTGGATTCGCCGTGAACGCATGCTCGCGTGCCGCCGTGTTCCTTGCGAGAACACCCATGCGCGCGCATTTATATAAATCGAATATACACGTTATAGTTTAGAAGCTTACGCTATCCTGACACATAAGCTAATAAAGTAACCAGCTCACTCAAACGTTCTCTATTTAGTGAATAACTAAGATTACTGTATGTACTCTTTATCCTAATGAAGGTTAAACCACGTTTGCACTGCCCTACTAATGATATATTCCTTACAAATCTACATGAACAGCTACAAGCTGGAAGACACCCTTGTTATCGATGATAGAATGAAATGAGGGAGAATTGAATCAGATCAAATCAAATTTCCTTAAAAAAAAATTTAACGATTCCAGAGAGTTCTGTGGGAGAATGGGGAAAGCTGAAATGAAACGCCGCTGTAAATAAATAATAATAGTAAAAAAAAAAAAAAAAAAAAAAAAAAAAATGAACCCTGTGCTAATATCTAAAGGTTATAAAATTTGGCAGCATAATTGGATGATTATGATCCGAAGAGGTGCTGATATTGCGTCGGTACATTCCTACACACCAGCGTTTATACTGAACACAAAGACAAATCGTTTGAAGAGGCGTGATTGGTCGAAATCATTCTGGAGTTCTTACAGAATTAACTATGGAACAATGAAGAATTAAAATAACCTAATGCAAGAACATCATCCCAAAAAAATGAGAAGAAAAAAAATTCAAATTAAATAAAAAAGATAAAAAAGCAGCTTTTACAAAAACACGTAAGAATGCATAAAGTGACCCTTGCACTTTTTTCTCTTTTGTTCTTGCAAACAGACGTGGCACCTCCTTGTTGAGCACAGAGCGCCGATGTAAGACTTGAGTAGTTGCATACAATGTTTGACTCCAGATCTGCAATGGAGGGAGAGAAAATGAGAAGAAGTCAGCGACTGCTCTTCACTGGTTGGGTGGAGCCAGGATGAATGTGTCGTGTGGGCAGGAACTCACATGATTGGCAGGTGGGCTCTACCAGTGAGGTGGCACGTAGCTGTACCCAGGTGTTCCTTGGGGTCGGTACGTTGGCACGGTGACGGGGTGTGCTCCGATCGGAGTGTGCTGAGGGGTGGTCAGCAAGGTTCCTGTAATATAACATATATATGTATAAACTAAAGGGTGTGCATATATTGTATCTGTAATTAATGTAAATAATAAATTATTAAATAAATATTAATTTAATGTATTTTTATTATACATTTAATTAATTTTATTTAAAAAAAATAAAATACATAATTATTTAAATTATGATAATTAATACTCTCTCTCACTATCACACACTGTCTCTCTCTCTCTCTCTCTCTATATATATATTTTAGGACTGTCAATTTAATGCGTTCATCTTACATTTCATACAGTTGATTGGTGATGAACATGAAGCAGGGCAACAACTCAATGCGTGATGTACCCTAGAGAAATCAGTTAGAATGCCCCTAAAATTCAAGATATCAGGGCAAAAATGCCTCGTATGATTTTTGTCTCATATTTATATCATATGATAGGCAATAGTTATGCAATATCACACAAGTAATGAGCATAATATCAGTGTTGTTTGATACAGCACAAGTGCAAATGTGAAAAATGATTATATACAACAGTTCAATAAATAGAAATTAATATTGTGTTATATTTTAGACACAATATTGCATATTTTATTATTGTCTCAATTTTGCCAACAAAAATATTGCCTGTAAAGCCAGAGCAGAACTATTGTGTGTCTCTGAGCAACATACAGCGGGATTTTGAATAAATAATATATATTAGGGCTGTCAAAAGATTACTATATATATATATATATATATATATATATATATATATATATATATATATATATATATATATATATATATATATATATGTATACTAATATTTTGTTTATTTATTAGCTTCAACAATATTCAACAATATTATCACTTTTGAGCTTCTCACCAGCAGACATGGCCATCGTTGTTCCAGCCACCATGCCCATGGCCACACCGTTGGAGCGGGGCGCGGGTACAGGAGCGGGGTAGATGGCGGAGGGGATGCTGTTGGGCTGGACCACGGTGGTGTGGTGGATTACATGAGGCTGGGCGGCGTACACTGGCTGTGTGTAATAAGCACCCTGAGAAGAAGATAAACTCAAATTATAATGCAATTGTTACAAGTAGCTAAAAGGTTGTATGTTCAAAACCAGTTAGGTGTGATCCATTGTATTGCATAGTGGGTGTTATGGGATCCCAATAGTCTTGGTTGCAAATAAAGGATAAAAGCTCTAAGCTGGATAAAATAAATCAAACAAACAAAAAGTACTGTGGTGGTGCAGTGGTATAGCGATGTATCAGATCCTAATAGCACATCACTTTAATATTTACCATAGGGATGCACCAATACCACTTTTTCCAGATACTGATACTTTTATTTTTGGTACTTGCCGATACTGATAATGATGTATATTCATTGCATTTGCAATTTTTACAAATATTAGGTAGAGAAACCAAAAAAATATGAATCAAATTAATTGGCTTAATTTATTTAGCAAACAGATATGTTATGTTCCTTCAGTTATTTTGCCTGTTAAAATGTATCGTAGGAGCTTTTGTTACTTTCACTGCTTTATCACATTTTAACTTTCACAGGGCTCAACGCCAAGGATTTTTTTTCTACTGGCCTGGTTGTAATAGTGGTTCCAATTTTTAGATACCAGACAGTAAAACATCACAATTTTCAGGCACAGAAATTGAATAAAGAAATCAAAATAAAACACTGCATAGTCTTCACTGTATAAAATATAGATTAATCCTTATCAAAGTTACAAAAGTTTTTCAGTCAAGAGCAGTGGGTGATATTCTTTTTTTCTTTTGTTGTTAGATGAACATTAATGTGTCATGAAATCCCCCCTGTTTTAGCCTGGTTGTTCACACCTCAGAGTAGAAAAAGTCTCTAGAAATGGGCATGTAAAGCTGTGGAAAAGTGGGAGAGTAGAAGGAGGGAAAAGAGGAGAAAACAACCAATAAAACACAGATCTGTAACACTCATTATACAGACACATGAATATTAAAATATGACCATGGAGAAAAAAACAAAAAACACAAAAAGCAGAGTTGAGGGCACCTTGATGCATTTAAAAAAATATAACCCTATATGACAACAAACTCCCAAAAATGAGGGATAAACGCAGAAAAACATTTAAAAGGTCTAAGGGTATTTTCATTACATTTATGAGCACTACAGACTCTGAACAACACAGAAGGAATAGTTACTTTTACGTCAAGCCAGTTATGCTTTTTTCTTAAGTTGACTATGGAAGCTGTATGACGTAGGCATTTTGAGAGGTTTTACACTTTCTTAAGTTGAATACGGAAAGCGGTTTGGCAAAAGCTAGATATTTTACTTTATAACTTAAGTTATAAGTTAAATATGAATATTTTTCTTACACAAATGCATCACTTCACTTCAGAAGGCTTTTATTAACCCCCCGGAGCCATGTGGAGTACATTTATGATGGATGGATGCACTTTCTTGAGCTTCATACCCGTTCACTGCCATTATAAAGCTTGGATGCATCAGGATATTTATTAATATAACTCCGATAGGATGGCTTGAGGGTGAGTGAAGCTTGGGGTAATTTTAATTTTAAAATAAACTAATCCTTTAACTTTCAGAAAAAAATGTTAAAATTGCAGCATTACTGACTGATGGTGTTATTCCAGCTTGCTGCGTGTTAGCCGTCACTTTTATATTTATAGTGCCTTGCTCAATAGAAATTGTTTCAAAGCAACTTCTCAATATTCACAGTATAGAACAAGGTCTTACCTGAGCATAGAGGTTCTGCTGGGGATAGGCACTTCTAATAGGGTACATGGCCGTCTGGTAGGGGTTAGGGGACGGGGAATAGGGAGGAGGGGCTCCGTTGGTCTGAGTAGGGGGGACTTTATAAGGCGTTCCTGCAGTGTATCCTGAAACAGAGACGGAAAGAGATTGTTAGGTCTGATAGGCATCTGGCACACAACAATCGAATATAATACATATTAATTCTATAAAATATTCCTTCACACATGTCCATGTGCTCTGGTTGGATTTCCAAAACCCCCATGTCGCCACCTTCTGGTGAGCAACAGTAAAGCACACTAGAAGTGTAAGGAGGGAGTGCGCCAAACTAAACTAAAGCACACATGAAGTGCAAACACTCACACACCCTTTCAAGGAAGAGATATTACACATTAAACAACCAAGCACACACACCGACACCTTCTCTCTTTCCACACACACCATCTGTCAGGCTTTTTATTCGCCAGCAATTTATTAGAGGATTGTTGACAACAAAGTAGTAGCAAAAAGCACAAGAACGTGAATTCAGCTGCACAAACGGAAGTCAAGAATACATTGCTTGAGGTGTTATTATTTACACAACACACCAATAGATTACCTACATACCAAAGACATGCTATCAGTCGTTACTTCACATTTGACAAACCACTGATGCAACAAACCAGATTCAACTGTCTTTAGTCTAGCTTAGCCACTCCTGTCTAATTCAATCCCACAACACAATTTTTTGCAATCTCAATTCCAAAAGCTCTGCTGTCTACGGTGAGAATGAAACCTTAGATCTCGGATAGTGTGTCTCCAGTATGCAATGTGAGATTTTACCTGTCACAAACTCTAGTGAGCTGCTTACCTAGACAGTATTTTAAGGCACACTCTGACACAAAGGCGTACAAAAGCTTGCATTTTAGGGTTATTATTGTTAAAACCATAAAAACACAAATTTATTACTTGAAATGTTAACTGACATAAGCTATATATATATATATATGTAGCAGTGCAGTCCATCCAGGATTTCGCGATCGCTGAGTTTAACGCAAAATCAAGTAAACTCTGCAGTAATCTGAGGATCTTGCATTTTATTTTCTTAATTACAGCAGATTTTGGGCTTAGACACGTCCCGTGATGTCATCGAAATATGCATTTAGTCAACTCGTTTGAGCTTCGCAGCTCGGACCAATAATAGACAACCGCGTCACGATTGGAGTTCAGAGCAGCGGGCCGATCTCGTTCACACAACAACATTTCTACGTGTGCGCTGAGAATTATATAGAATTATAGAAATGAATAGAATTAGTTTCATCGCTGTGAAATCAGAATTCTGTGTTAAAAAACAGATATCAGATCAAACGGTGCCGCTGTGGACACTATTTGATCTGATATCTGATATTTGATCTGATATCTGTGGTTTAACAGAGAATTCTGTGAAAAATTGAACCTAAATGCTTCTCACAAGATTACACAGCGAGGTTATTAATTCTGCGGTGAATTCAAGCGGTTTCTTCTCAGTGCATGTGTAATCTGGAAACCATGAGAAACATTGAGACACTAACAGAAATAACTTGTGGCAGAAATGGTCTAATGTTTTCGACTGCTTTTAAGTGCTTCACACAACTTTTCCCAGTACTTCAAAGCTTTCAATATTGCCCATTTTGAATGTTAAGTTTAATGTAGGAAAGCAAAAACTTACTAAGAAATAAAAAATAATAAATTACCACTGTAGTAGATGCTGTAGAGGAGCACTTATTGGCTTATTAGCCATTTCCACACCCTAGTATTTATTTTTAATATTTAATAATAATAAAATAAAAGTTAATAGGTTATTATCTGCATCTCAACTCAAGCTCAGCGCTTTTCTGTCAGTCCTCACAGCACTGACAAATCAGGGGCTGGTGCCACCTTACAACTTAAAGGGTTCACATTGAAAATTCTGTCATTAATTACTCACCCTCATGTCGTTCAACACCTGTAAGACCTTTGTTCATCTTCAGAACACAAATGAAGATATTTTTGATAAAATCTAATGGCTCAGTGAGGCGTCCATTGACAGCAAGATAACTAACCCTTTAAATGCCTAGAAAGCTAATAAAGACATATTTAAAACAGTTCATGTGAAAACAAAATAACGACTTTATTCAACAATATCTAGTGATGGAAGGTTTCAAAACACTGCTTCATGAAGATTCGCAGCTTTCCCAATCTTTTGTTTCAAATCAGTAGTTCAGAGCGTGTATCAAACTGCCAAAGTCACGTGATTTCAGTAAATGAGGCTTCGTTACGTCATAAGTGTTTCGAAACTTTTCGAAATTTCAATGTTTCACCACTGGGGGTGATGATCTCTGTGAAACCATGAAAACATGCTGTAAATATAAGCCGCTGCAAATTCAGTCATTTTAGGCTGCAAAAATCTGAAAAAAGTCCTGTGAAATCCTGGAAGGACTGATATTGCATTGTGAAGAATAATCAAAGATGTTGCACAAAGCGAGAGAAATGTCAATTTCTGTCAATCTATTTATATAAAAATAATATAAATCTTATTAAAATCATTTTATGTGCTAATGTCAAATTTTACTGAAATAAAAAAGTAATGAATTGAGTCTCCAGAGTGCTTTATGTCAGTTGCTGCCCATGTAGAGTGTTATAAATCTAAATCAAAATAAAATTGTCATGTGATCAACTAAGAACAACAACAACAAAAAAAACTTTTTTTTATGTTTCATTATTATTTAAATTATTCAAATGAATTCAGTCAAAACAGAAATATATTACTATTGCAATAATACCATTGTACTGTAAAAAATTATTTTTTAAATTATAACAATAATCAAATTCAAAATAATAAATGCAGCAATGTTTCCTTGGATTTACAGAATTCACATGGATCCTACTTCAGGTCAGAAAAAAATATATATGGGAAAATCAGATCTTTGATCAAATAAAAATATTTAAAAATAAAATAAAAAGGTTCCATTTTCACTTAGGATGCTGCCTAATAAGGAAGCTACCTATGTATGCAGTAGGCAGAAGTGCAGCTCACTAGGTTTTAGAACAGAGCTTATTGTAAAGTTTGTTTACACAGCATGAGTGGAAGTCATTATGTGATTGAATCCTGCAGTGCCAAAACTGCATGTGTGTGTGTGTGTGTATATACGCACTCTGGGGAAACGGAACAATGAGGATAAGGGCTGGACTCTATAGCTATGTTCACACTGTCAGTCCAAATCCGATTATATGTGTATCCAGCTGGAATGTGATCTAAATTATTGACTGTCCACACTGTGCATCTCAACTATTCAGATCTGATTTGTCTGATGCTCTTATGTTTTCCAGAATATCTGCATTAGTTTCTCGACATACGCTAAAAACAGCAATGTGGAGGGGTTTGCAATACAGATGTTGTCTTTTTTATATAAAACTGACAGTGTAGCTGTGCAGAAACACAGGAGGCTGGTATGCGTGGCCTTATTCCGTGCTGTCATCTCTGCCAGTCTTCAACATGTCACCATTGTGTAGTAATTTTCCACTCGACCGGCACTTTGCAACAACACAACCTTGTTTCAGCAGCGACTTTCAGCATGTTTGATATAACAACGTCCGACACGTTTACATTTTTCGTGATGTGATAAAGTGACATAAACCACACAAAATCCTATTTGAACGGACTGAAGCGGATTTCCAGAAATGCGATTTGAACAGAATTTCAAACCACATATGACTGTAGCTGAAAAGGGATTTGTAAAAATAGCATTTCATGTGATTTGTTGCTGTTTCACACGTGCTAAATATAATCAGATTCCAATTGGATATACACAAAAAACAGATTTGGACTGACTGTCTGAACGCGGTAAAAGGGTGTGTGTTTGTGTGTTATAGAGTAACAGGGGAACACACAGCAGTTACAGTAGAGTATAGTAATCATATTTACTGAATGCTGTAGATGAGGCCTGGTACTGCCTGCTCTCTGAGCCAGCGTCCACGGCCAGGTCATAGGAGCCTTCTCCGGGCCCCGGAGCTGATGCCGTCTGGGGCCAGGCCTGCTTCACCAGCAGCACTGTCCCAAACAAACACAACACAAGAAGGGTTACATATGCGTCAGGACTGTCGCCACATCTTAATCTCCAAAACGGTGCCCTGACTATCCTCTCCTCCTCTCGTTGTCCCTCTGGATCCTTGTATTAACAGACTGCAAAAGTGGGCTTCCAGAAGTAAAAATACTACTCAAAAAGAAAGAAAAAAAAAAGATAGATAGATAGATAGATAGATAGATAGATAGATAGATAGATAGATAGATAGATAGATAGATAGATAGATAGATAGATAGATAGATAGATAGATAGATAGATAGATAGATAGATCTACCATAGAAACCATTGATTTCAAAATTATTTAATTGCCTACACTTCCCAAAATTCTGAAGCAAGAAGTTGCTGAATTTATGGAAATCTTCACAGTGGTCAGTTTTTATGGTAAAAGAAGCTAATATTACCAACCTAGGTACCTAGTTACCTAATATGGGATGTGGCGTTGCATAAAAGACACTAAATGCACTATATTTGGCATTGAAATGCTTCTCTAACAGTAATAAATACAGTTCAAGCAGTAACACTTGCACCTCTAAGTAGAATTTAAAAAATCAAAACAGAAACTACAAAAAAAAAATTTTTCTATTCAACAATAAATTACAAAATTAAACTAGAAAAATATTAGCTACTAAAATGTCTTTACAGAGCAAGTTGGCTGTGAAACTGCTTGCATAGTTCCTCATTTGAAAGTCATTTTGGATAAAAGCCTAAAATAAATGTAAAATGTAAATGTATTGTAAACAAAAACTCTGGGCTTGCATTTGGATGGTTCAATTCCGATTAAGCTGAACAACAGTGAATATCAATACATCCCACTCAATGGCTATGTTCAAAATTAAAATACTAGGTTACTGCATACTGAACACTACGGAGTATGCACTGTATACTACTACCTAATATTTGATGAAAATAGTACATAAAACAATAGGCATTATTCACTGATAAACGTTTTGTTACGTAACATATGAGTGGTGTCATATTTTCATCTTGGATATTAAAATGATTATTTTCCATAATTACCTCCATTTTGTGTATTTGGCAGTAAAATCTTAAAGGCATAGTTCACCTAAAAATGAAAATTCTGTCATCATTTACTCCCTCTCAAATTGTTCCAAACCTGTTTAAATTTCTTTGTTCTGCTGAACACAAAGAAAAATATTTGAAAGAATGTTTGTAATCAAGCAGATCTCGCCCCCCATTGACTACCATAGTATCTTTTCCCCCTACAATAGTAGTCAATGGGGGGCGAGATCTGCTTTGTTACAAGCATTCTTCCAAGTATCTTCCTTTGTGTTCAGCAGAACAAAGAAATTTAAACAGGTTTGGAACAACTTGAGGGGGAGTAAATGATGACAGAATTTTAATTTTTGGGTGAACTATCCCTTTTAAGTGACATATCGCAATCGGAATTATGGATTACAATAGAAGAGATTGGAAAACTCTCATATATTGCAGTTATGTCAGAACGGTTATTTTGCACTTCATCCAGTTTTGTGTAAAATGTCTTAATTATGTTAAAATAACAAAATCATGGTTGGTAACTTTTCATTCATTACACTGGAAATGGAAGATTAAGTGCATTGCATTGTCAGCTATTCAATGCAGTGTTCTACAAACATACTGTATGCTGCACATTTTTGTGAATGTAGTAGGTCATGTGTGGATTCAATGCATACAAAAAACTGCATACTGTTCACACTATATATAATGCAAAAAAATTATCATTAGTAATATAGGAAGATGCTAATCCATAATGACTGTACGTGTTGGCATAGAGGTTAAATATCTAAACGTGAACTACTGCCCTTAAGAACGCCACGTAACCCTGGATTTCTCCAGGAGGACTGTCCCTGTAATAAGACGTAAATTACAACAGATAAACATATCAGTGAAATGATTTAATAGTATTTAATTGCAAGTCTTCCTAATGAAGCAATCCTTTCAGAGCCACAAGGGGGCGATGGTGCAAACTCATGAGATGTTACCAATCACAAGAGAGCACAGAGGGACAAAGAGAAAGAGAGACTGCTGGAATCACACAATGGCATCAGTGCCGCATAGACACCTCACACATGACATCACTGCAGCGGTTCAGTGCTGCGTTTTATGCACTTTATGTGATTCAGATAATTATTATGATAACTATAATGCTTATAATGATGAAATTATGATACAGTAGTCTACAATATCCATACATGGAATATAGCCTATATGTAGAGGTTTACAGATAATGGAATAAGGTGATATTGATAACGAAAATATGGCTGAAAACCTATTAATCGCAGATAGTAAATCGTTTAAAATAGTAAGATAGTAAATAGTTTAAAATCAATTATATGAATGAAAACGTTCCACTAGAAAATTAACAATGACTTGAAACTTATAACTATTAAAATTGATATATAGCCAAGCTTTATCACTACCAAGACTTTTATTATTCTTTTAATTTTGTTATATGAAACATATAGATAATGTACAGGAAATTGAGAAAGAAATCAAATCAATGTTTTTTTTAAATGCAATTTCAAATGCCATTGTTTATAGGTCGATCAATTTTGTAGATACTGTTAAATAAAACCGGAAAATATGGCCGGTAACAGATCGCTCATAACTAAATTCAATAATATTAATTAAAACTTTCCAATTAATGTAAAATAGCGCTAACCTTTATTAGATATTTAACGACTTGGCCATGAGAATATTTTGTAATTATTAAAATAAATTAAAATACATAAAATATTGCTAAGCTAGTCATGACTACTGACACACTGACATTATTTTTTACCTTAATATCATATGGAATATATCAAAAATAAAGTTTAAGAAATGGAGAGAGAAAAAAGGGTCAAAAATAAAAATCAATGTCTTTTTAAATGTATTTTTCAAATGGCATCGTACGTAAAGAATAAGTAATGAACTACAAACAAAGTACAACAGCCAACATTTTTCCAATCAAGGGATATTTTTTCACTGTTTGGTGCATTTAAACTGAAATCAGTCTAAATCAGTGGTTCTCAGATGGTTTTGCTTCAGGACCCAGATTTTAGATTGGACATCAAGTGCCGACCCAACACCGGGCCAAAACTGTTATCAAACACAAAGTCTGATGGTAGCCAGTTATTCATTGCATAAAACACACTATAGTCTGCATAAACCATGTCATCATTTTTGATCTGCCCATTTAGCATTTGCCTAATTTGACTACCTTTTACCAAATGATGAATTTGCACCAAGACATTATAGGTGGATATTTTAGTCTTTGATGTCAACAACAAAATTGACAGGAATTCCCTTTTAAAAGCAGATAATTTGCTATCTCAACTATGCTCAATTATCATTTAGTTATGTTTTTATTCTTTGTATTTAACATTTGATAACCACAGGCCTAAATGCACGTCTTACCACACAGACTATTTTTGTAGCATGTATTTATAATAGTATATTTAACAAAAAGAAAAAGGATCTTGCAGAAATCTTTGAGATCAACGTGCTTTTCATGAAGATATTGGGTGAAAACTACAGGAACTTGTGGAGAAAGTGTAACATTGTGTGAAAATAGTGCTGGTCAACCAAAACTACCATTTACTGGTATCTAAGATAATATCCAAGCAAGACAGTAACTGGATCAAACATAAAAAATATGAATATATAACAGCAAAATGTCAACTTGATGTCTGATCTAAGAAACAGCCTGTATAAGCATGTAAGATTGGCAGGTGGAATGTCATATCCTAAAATTACAGAGGAAATTATACAGAAAAATCATATCTGTTCAGGGCGGCACTCATCATATTGATCATATCACAGACCTCACAAACCAACTCCACTAGTGCACCATTTACATCCTGATCCAAAATGATACCAAAAAACAGGGTTTTTTTTTTTACAAAACAGTGTTAAACACCATGCTTCAAGTTGAGTCACACATAGCTGACTCAAACAAGCCTGTTAACACAAGACTAGTGGGAAATTATCTGCACTTAAAGTCAACCTTCTTCACATGACTCCTCCTCACTGCATCTGGTTTCTCTCGAGACTGAATTTCACACTCAAATTATGCAGATGCACTACTGAAAACAGCTACTAAAATATCATTATTCGCATATAACTTGCCGGATCGAGACACAAACAGATTTATTGACCAAAATCATTTCAGGGAACTGCTCATTACTGAACAAAACACAATTAGTTGCCTCATACATCAGTCACTTTCAAGTAGCACAGTTATATCAATACAAATAAAGCCAATTTTCTAATCATTATGAAGATTTATTGTATATAATGAGTATTAGCATTATGTCACTAGTTGGAACCAGCACTATATAACCGTAATATGCTGTTTAATTGTTCAATTACAGGCCAGCATCATCAAAATGAGGCTAGACAGTATAATGCATTAGGATGTGTATGTGTTTGTGAATACTGCATGTGTTTCATTAGTGTCAATGAATGTTTGGTCTCATATATTTTTGCTAATGTAAATGTGTATTATGGCATATTCATTGGAAAGTATGGAGGGTGTGTGTGGGTGTGTGTGAGTATGTGTACACACCTGGTGGGTATCCTGGGCTACCTGTCTGATAAAGGTTGGCTGTGTAAGTCGGGGCAGTCGTAGGATAACCTCCGGGATAACCTGTACACATGCAAAGAGACAAGAGTTAAAAAAAAAAAAAAATACACTAAAACATGCTCATAATCAACATTAGCAATTAATTGAATTGATCTGCACTGGTCAATAGCACATATTACTGATCTTTGTCAGAACTGCCAACATTTAAACAATTTCTAATAAATAAGATAAACAATTTTCCTTAGTGAATTATAAAAGAAAAGAGTCTCTTTTGGTCACCAAAAATACAGTAAAAACAGTATATTCTGAAATATTATTACAATTTAAAGTAGCAAAGCCGAATTTTCAGCATCATCACTCCAGTCTTCAGTGTCACATGATCCTTCAGAAATCATTCTAATATGTTGATTTGGTGCTCAAGAAACATTTCTTACTATTGTTAAAAAACAGTTCTGCTGCTTAAAGGATTAGTTGACTTTCAAATTAAAATTTCCTGATAATTTACTCACCCCGATGTCATCCAAGATGTTCATGTCTTTCTTTCTTCAGTCGAAAAGAAATTAAGGTTTTTGATGAAAACATTCCAGGATTATTCTCCTTATAGTGGACTTCAATGGCCTCCAAATGGTTGAAGGTCAAAATTACAGTTTTATTATTACTGCGCTCCACAGGTTAAAGTTATTTACTTGCACTAGCATATTGTATATGAGAATTTAGTTCAAACTTTGACCTGTGGAGGGCAGTAATACAATTAGCTGCGTCTACACTGCTGGAATTGAAATAGAGAAGAAGAAGAAGAGAGCTAGTTCAAGATGAGCATTTACGGTTAAACGTATATAATTAAAAAAAAATAAAATAGAAAATGAGCGATGGTTTCTCTAGATAAGACCCTTATTTCTTGTCTGGGATCGCTGTAAACTGTAATTTTGACCTTCAAACGTTTGGGCTCCATTGAAGTCCACTATAAGGAGAATAATCCTGGAATGTTTTCATCAAAAACCCTAATTTCTTTTCGACTGAAGAAAGAAAGACATTAACATCTCGGATGACATGGGGGTGAGTAAATTATCAGGAAGTTTTAATTTGAAAGTGAACAAATCCTTTAATATGTTTTGTGGAAACTGTGATATTTTTTTCAGGATTCTTTGCATCTATTTAAAATGGTAGCAATATAAATAACTTTACTGTCACTTTTGATCAATTTAATTGTTGAATGAAAGTATTCATTTCTTTGAATAAGGTTATAAACAGCAAAAAAGCCATAGAACATCCACACCAAATACTGAAAAAATTTGAAAAAAATGACGTTGGTGTGTAAGCTCAAAGAACATATCAGAGTTCAACAAGAAGAGGAGCTCGCACACATAATAAGAAAAGATTTCTTACAAATACTTTATTTAGAGACCAGATGCAAAGACAATACGACACTGATGATGTGAATCAAAAAGGTTTTGTCTTTGCATTTGGCCTCTAAATAAAGTATTTGTTTGTAAGAAATCTTTTACTATTATGTGTGCGAACTCCTCTTCTTGTTGAGCTTTGGATAAGATTATAAAATAATCAATAGCTCAATATCTATATAGGCTTTAGGACATAATTTGGCTCCATTCTCACATTGAATGCCCACTTATCACAAATCAATCCATTCCCAATTGGATAAAATCCAGTCCTGTCCAACATTTTTCAAGCTGAATATCCTGTTTCACTCAGCAATACAATAAATTAGAAAAGTAATTTTCTTTTTTCAGAGAGTCACCAGAACATAAATGAACGAAAGCAAATGCAGATTCATTTCTGTAAAAGGCTATTCATTTTTCCAAATATACTGATTCAAATCAGTCTTTGTAACCTGTGATAACATAGGAAAGGAGAGCCAGGCGAGCTCTTTATTGAACAGGATGAGCACAGATGGCCTCCATTACGTCACGTCTGTCTCAATAAGACACAGTCGAATGAGTGTGAAACCCAGTGCATCGCTCCATACTGAACAGCACGGGCTGTCAGACGTACAAGGCATCATGGGACGGGCGTATCCAGGTCTGAACAGCTCGCTGCAAGGAATGCATTATATCAACACTGGAGGAAGCAGGAGAAATACTGCCGTTCAATTTGTTACACTCATAACAGTGAGCCTGTGAGGACCTGCTTGATCATGTGTTCACCCACAAATGACAAATGACCATTCTGCCATCATCTACTCACCCTTCTACATGTCTATTTGTACATAAAAAGAGATATTTAGAAGAATGCACAGGCTATTTTAAATAAGCAAGAATCTCAAAGTAGAAGAGTGAGAAAGAGATCGAGTGAACGAGTTTATTACCTGCATTCTGTTTTAGCATTTTCTGTCAGGTCAGTCCTATGTTAATAATAAAAAATCAGTTTGAATGTCTGATGCATTATCTTGTCCTTTTAACATTTAAGGGGTTTTCTGTGACTGACAGCGCAAGTCAAAGCATTTGTCAGTTGCGTCTTGTTCCATGTTCAATGATTAGCTACTGACTGACACACGTCTTTGCCGCCATCTAATGGCGTAATAATGTTGCCGTTCACGGTCAGGGACTATTTTTTTCCGGTGGAAGGAAGGCTTACTTCATGAAAGTTTACTACATGAAAGTTGCATTGATGCATATTTTTGGCTTTAATATTTGTATTGTGTGGTAACCATTTTACAAAAGCAATAAGGTACCTGAGGCTACTGCTGTATCGTGAATAAGTCATGGCTGAAGGGGTTGCAGGCACTCTGCTTCATGTCGTGCCTAACAACACCCTTCAGCCGTGCTTACATATATCATTATTTGCTATTACTGCTGCAATTAAATTACTGTGTTAAACATGAGCAAAAATGTAACATATCAAATTGATGAACTCTGCAACATTGACAATGTTAATTGAACTCAATATTGCACTAATTGAAATAATGACACTGTTGTAGTTGTTTCATAATTTTGCGACACCAAGACTTTTATAAAGCACTATATAAATAAATATGACTTAACTTGACTATTATCAAGATTTTAGGAAAGGAATTAACCCAAAACAATGACTGAAATAGCTATTTGGCTATATAACATTAAAAACAAAGCAATCTCAGAAATGGAACACATTACATTATGATGAAAAATTACAAAGACCACCAAATAATTTTCTTTGGAATAATGTGCACTGACTAATCATTAACAATAAAACAAGAAGTGTGTTTTAAGAAAGTAAACATGCTGAAATATTGATTTTATTTTGTCTTTAAAGCTAAAATGTGTAATTTACGCATCTCTAGCTGCAGCAAACGGAAACAGAATGATTGTTTTCAGACAAGTTTCCCAAACAATATTTTGAAAGCGCCAGACTTTTCAGGGAAACCAACGTATAAAATGGCTTAAATATGGTGGTTTCATTCAGCTAGCTGAAAGTCAAAGTATTTTAAATAACACAATTTACTTTTTAAAGCCTTCCAACCACCAAATAGTATCATAGCTTATAAGTTTCTGTTATTGCTAAGTATCAATACTCCTTGATGACCAATCCTAGCTTTGCTGTTGTCTGATACATGATAATAATCTGTACAATATATATACAAGCTAACACTGGTCTCCTGCCTTGTTTTCCACCGGTTCTCCTCACACCACAACTCAATTCGTCTCCTCTGACCACTGTTCTTTCTAATTCTGGCCTGTCCCTGCTCTCGGCTAATTGTATGGCTGTGGTCCGTCATACGAGTACGAATAAACATTTACAATTTCCTCAGCGTCTGAACTGTCATTGCGATCCATTTTTTCCTATTGTTTAAATTGACTACACTCCCTCACGTTACGTCACTTCTGGTTTTGCATTTTTCAGATGCGGAAGTAAAATATTCTCACAAAAATCTCACAGTGTATTTATAGGTATTTTTATCTTAAAATCTATTTCCTACATTATTTTTTTATACATTGACTCACTGAAGCTCTAACTTGCAATATGCCCTTTAAGATATGGTGGTGATATTCATCTGAAGACACCAGAAGTTCAAACTCTTTTGTCCGGTTTCACCTAGTCTTAGACTAAAATGCATGTTTGAACTGAAAGTAACTTGCACTGACATATCTTAAAAGATGTTAGTGCCATTTTTTTGTCTCAAAATGTCCTAATTTAACTAAAGACTAATCCTGGCTTAATCTAAGCCATGTATGTGAAACTGGGCCTTTGTCTTTAAGTACAGAGTGTCCTTTACATTTTCTCCCTCCATCTCACCACTGAAATGACCTGAAAAGCCATCCATCCGTTAAGCAGTGCTCACAAAGACACAATTTGATTACAAGTGTTTCCAGCCTCCGATACAAACAACACTCTCTCCGCTTACATCTGCACTGACCCGCAGCTCTCTTTAAAACGGGACATTAACATTTCATGTCATCATTCATTCACTTCAGTTCATTCCTGTATTTACACGAGACATGCAGAACTGCTTGTACTTTAATAATGTCACACAATCATTATAAGAATGTGTCCAATGAACTGTGTGCTGTGTGTCTTGTCTTATATGGAGAATCTCTCTCACTGGAAGTCGCTTTATTATTTGGTTCTTTTTGGTAATGTGAATGAAATTTTATCTCAGACCGGTTTGTTAAATAGTTCACCAGGTCTACTTACTTAGGTAAATGGAAGACCTACTTAAAGAGGTTGTTCCACTTTATTAAGCAAGTCACAGTTCTCATACAATAAGGAAAAAAGGATGATCTTTCAAAACATCAAAAACACACACACACACACACACACACACACACACACACACACACACACACACACACACACACACACAGTATACATACAGTATATATCAGATAAATATTAGGTCTGTGAACTATGCTCATACCCAGATATCACAAATGTGATCTATTTAATATATAAAATGTTTCTCCTAGACAAGAGATAGAGATACTACTACTACTACTTATAGTAATAATAAATATTCATTTATAAATGTAATTATATAACTGATGATAATAATAATAATAACTAGAATGTACATTTCCTGAAGAAAATGTGAATGGTGCTTGCCGTGCGCAACTATACTGCCCCTTACACTGCTAGCATGTCTGTAACAAGATGCTAACATGATTAGCATGTTGTTAACATGACGCTAGCACATTTGACTTGTTTTTTTATCATATTTGAACTGTAAACGAATTGCTATTAGCATGTAGCTATTCAATGTATTATGCGTAGCATGTTGGGCATCCTGTTTGCTAGCATAAGTCAAAAGAGCCAACCCCCATGTCTCTATAATGCTCTGATGCAGGTACACTATATTGCCAAAAGTATTGGGACACCTCTCCAAATCATTGAATTCAGGTGTTCCAATCACTTCCATGGCCACAGGTGTATAAAATCAAGGACCTAGGCATGCAGACTGCTTCTACAAACATTTGTGAAAGAATGGGTCGCTTTCAGGAGCTCAGTGAATTCAAGCGTGGTACTGTGATAGGTTGCCACCTGTGCAATAAGTCCAATCGTGAAATTTCCTCACTACTAAATATTCCATGGTCAACTGCTAGTGGTATCATAACAAAGTGGAAGCAATTGGGAACAACAGGACATCAACCACTAAGTGGTAGGCCATGTAAAATCACAGAGCAGGTTCAGCTCATGCTGAGGCGCACAGTGCACGGAAGTCGACAACTTTCTGCAGAGTCAACAGCTACAGAACTCCAAACTTCATGTGGCCTTCAGATTAGCTCAAGGACAGTGTGTAGAGATCTTCATGGAATACTTTCCATGGTCGAGCAGCTGCATCTGAGCCTTACATCACCAAGTGCAATGCAAAGCGTCGGATGCAATGGTGTACAGCACGCCGCCACTGGACTCCAGAACAGTGGAGACGTGTTCTCTGGAGTGACGAATCACACTTCTCTGTCTGGCAATCTGATGGACGAGTTTGGGTTTGGTGGTTGCCAGGAGAACGGTACTTGCCTGACTGCATTGTGCCTAGTGTAAAGTTTGGTGGAGAGGGATTATGGTGTGGGGTTGTTTTTCAGGGGTTGGGCTTGGCCCCTTAGTTCCAGTGAAAGGAACTCTTAATGCTTCAACAAACCAAGACATTTTGGACAATTTCATGCTCCCAACTTTGTGGGAACAGTTTGGAGATGGCCCCTTCCTGTTCCAACATGACCAGTGCACAAAGCAAGGTCCGTAAAGACGAGCGAATGAATGAGTTTGGTGTGGAGGAACTTGAGTGGCCTGCACAGAGTCCTGACCTCAACCTGATAGAACACCTTTAGGATGAATTAGAGCAGAGACTGTGAGCCAGGCCTTCTCATCCAACATCACTGCCTGACCTCAGAAATGCGCTTCTAGAAGAATGGTCTAAATTCCCATGAACACACTCCTAAACCTTGTGGAAAGCCTTCCCAGAAGAGTTGAAGCTGTTATAGCGGCAATGGTGGGCCAACTACATATTAAACCCTACGGATTAAAAATGGGATGTCATTAAAGTTCATGTGCACGTAAAGGCAGGTGTCCCAAAACTTTTGGCAATATAGTGTATATAGGTCTTGCTAAATGGTTGTTAGGGTACGCTGTTTGGTTGCTAGGGAGTGGCTTGGAAAGTGCTAATTATTATATTCAAAAGGCTGCTTGCCAGTATTAACGATATAAACCAATATATAATTTAAATAATAATATATTAATTTATGCATTTTTTATGCATTTTTAATATATCCAATAATAATATAATATATATCCAATAATAATAATTATTATGGTAACACTCAAAAGATAAATAAAATGGATATATAACTGATGTATTATTAATTGAATCTATCCCATATATATTAAGTGAATACATGTATAGTAGGGCTGGGCGATATATCGCATGCGATTGTCACGCGCATTTCGCCAGTGAAGCCGGTTCCCTGATTACCACGGAATCGCCATCACCTGCTTTCAAATGGAGCGCCATTTAATAGACAGAACCGTAGATCACTGACATGCTACGCAATATCACGTTCATTATCGAAGGCGATTCATTTGCGATAATGAACGTGATATTGCGTAGCTTGTCAGTGAACTACGGTTCTGTCTATTAAATGTATAGGTTTAGTTGTAGTAAGAAATGACATGTATTACAGTAAAAACTTCATTTACAGCAGTTATTTGAATTCTACTGAATTTCTTTATGCTTTGATTCTACTTCATTAATTCAAGTTTGTCTTACAGTTACACATACAGTTATACATCTGGTTTGAATGAATACATTCCTGACTAGAAGACAACCCTGACCAGCTAATGACCAGCTCAGACCAGCCAGCTACCACGATCCAAAACAACAAATTTGCTCAAAACAAAAAATTACTCAAATTTGCCTAGATACCAAAGTCCTAGGTCTCAATACAAACTCATTTCTCATCAAATAATCTGCTATATGCTTTTTACATTCATATATTACAGCTCAATACTCTTGACAAAAACTGCTTTAATTCCTCCTGAAGAATTTTCTAAAATAAAACTGACACTTGCATAGTAAGTGAGAAAACCTCTAAGCAATAACATTTCTTCTGGGTAACTGCAGAGACAAAGACATAATGAAACAGACTGAAAGCGAGGCGAGAGAGAGAGAGAGAGTAGATGTTGGTGTGTAAACAGTCTCTATTGACCCAGAGAATCCCTTCAATAAGAGCACATCAAATATGAGCCCACTGTTGTCATGGCAGCAGACAAACACCTGCCATGAGTGACACAGACGCACACAACACACACAGCTCTACATGCATAAACACACACACCCCAACACCCGGAACAGAAGTGAGAGGTGATGTCTGCATTAATGCACACGCATTCCTTCACATCACAGACGAATGCTGCTGTCAGGACAGCTAAATGATGACAGGAATTTCATATTTGGGTGATCTATCCCTTTACAGACAACATGAAACAGAATTTGCACCTTTAATGGTGTAGTAAGTGATTTTCGAGGAACACTGTTGATATTTGAAACCAACCCAAACAAACACATCCCTCCCTTCAATGGGATGTCTCTTTATCTTAGCTGAAGAGAAGCAAAATAATGCTTTGCAAATAATAAAGTGAAGATGATGAATAAACAACAAGGAAAAACAAAAATAAACATACAGTACACAAGAGTATTCAAGCAAGTGTTCATTGTTCACACCAGCTCCAGACAAACAATGACACTTAAAGGATTAGTCCACTTTCAAATAAAATTTTCTGATAATTTACTTACCACCATGTCATTCAAGATGTTCATGTCTTTCTTTCTTCAGTCGAAAAGAAATTAAGGTTTTTGATGAAAACATTCCAGGATTATTCTCCTTATAGTGGACTTCAATGGCCTCCAAACAGTTGAAGGTCAAAATTTCAGTTTCATTGCAGCTTTAAAGGGCTTTAAACGATACCAGACGAGGAATAAGGGTCTTATCTAGCGAAACGATCAGTCATTTTCAAAAAAAAAAAAATACAACTGTATGCTTTATATAAACAGATGATTGCCTTGACCCTTATTCCTCGTCTGGTATCGTTTAAAGCCCTCTGAAGCTACACTGAAACTGAAATTTTGACCTTCAACCATTTGGAGGCCATTGAAGTCCACTATATGGAGAAAAATCCTGTAATGTTTTCATCAAAAACCTTAATTTCTTTTTGACTGAAGAAAGAAAGACAATTATCAGATTAAAGAGTAAATTATCAGGAAAAAATTTTTTGAAAGTGAACTAATCCTTTAAAACTGTCCTGTTACTAGGGCTGGGCGATACAGCTAAAAAATGTAATCACGATATAATTTTCATACTGTATCAATAATTATTGAAAATATTTTAATAAGCTTTTTTAAAAAAAAATATCAGTTTAACCAATGGATTGTTAATTAAGGCAAACAAATAATAATAATAATAATAATAACAACAACATTTTTTCTTGTATTTTATATGAAGATTAAATAAATAAGCATTAAAGAAAAAGTTAAAGCTGCAAAATTCTGGATAAATTGAGAAACTTTTTTGTTTGGTCAAACTAGATCACGATTCTGAATGACAACTAAATAAAATAACATGTAATTTACTAGAGGTTCCGACAAAATATGAATTGCTGCAGTCTACTTTAAAATGTTTAATTAATTATTTTTAAAAAATCTGTTTGGATGTATGATTCAATGACAAATACTCTTGTTTCATTACTGGATGAATCAGTGTATTTGAAACAATCTGTTGAATGAAGATTCAACGTCAAATACATTTTTTTAACAGTCACTTGTCGCCACCTGGTGGTGAAACAACGCAATCAATAAATGCGTCATTTTCAGCGCAGTTTCTTTCGGCTGACATTAGTGCTTATATCTGCACTTTTATCTCAGTACTTCTGTAATAATTTGAATATTTGTAAGACAGACATACTGTGTGGTTGAAAACACTGTGCAGCTGTTAATACCGACATGACAACTGCTCTCTCAAGACGAACTATGAAGTAGATCAACTGTAAGACGAAAGGAAACCATGAAACTGCCACACTGACTAGCTGATATGTCCTTTTTTATTCACAATCTCCTCGTCGCCGGCAGGTGTAGCACTCATTTTCATGTGTTTGTGTGTTCTGATTTCACGTAGCGATTGCACAATTGAACTCCACAGCAACTTGTTTGCATTGTAGCGCATCTGCGAGAGTTGTTCATGCAACCGAACTTCATGTCTGTTTACATTTTAACGCATTTAAGTGAAACTATTATTTTCACTATATTTTCTATCGTTATCAATTAAGACGTACCGTCGATAAATATCGATACCGTTTTATCGCCCAGGCCTATGTGTTACTACAGCTAACATTACAACAAACAGCATATATTGGTTCTGTGAAACATAGCAAAACCAACGCCATTCACATATGGAGCAGAAACGACACAGCCTCAGTGTCTGTTTTCAGGCCTTCCCGCTTTCTAACATCTCTCCAGTGCTGGGAAGCTTTTCTAATAATAACGTAGGTCCAGTGACAATCCTCTGACCTTTTCTCTTTTGTAATGTCTCTCAGCCATTTCTCTTTCTACAGTCTTTCTTCAAATATCTCTCTTGCTCACTCTCTCTCCTCCCCATCAAGAGTGGACACGCCCCCTGCTGCTGATTGGCTACAAGTGTGTTTTGGTGCTCTGTCCAATCCACATTCAACAGCATTTCTCAGAAATCACTTACTGCACCTTTAATTTTTGATATATTTCAGAATGAAATGGGAAAATCTCATTAGTAGATGATATTATTGGCTAATATTATCTGTGGTCTGGGTTGCATCAGCAGAAAAGTCCTTTCTCTGTCCGTTCATTACATTTTAACGAAAGATTATGTAAACAAACCTTTTTTTAGCATGCACTGATGAATTGCATAAAGTAAGACCACAGGCATTTATTAATAAAGCATGTTATGTTGTTTTTAAATATGTGTGAGTGTCTCATTACGTACCTGTGTATGCCATATTCTTGGGGTTTCCGTACGGGGTTCCCGGTTGCACGGGACTGTACACCGGGTTCATGGTGGAAGACAGCCTGTTCTTACTGAGAAAGACAGACAGAGAGAACAGAGCGAGAAAGCATATGAGTTACACCAGTGTTGTTTTGACAGGTATGAACTTCTGCAACACAATCATCTGCCTAAACAAACTAAAATGACAAAATATAACACACACACACACACACACACACACGTCTCAAAATCCCTAAGCTCAACAGTCTCACAAGACATTTTTCAATATGGGTGTAACAATATATTGTGTCACAATTTATCACAATAGGCCTATATTCTGGATAATGACAATCTGTATTGTGTATAATTAACCCAAAATGAAAATTACTATGGGAAAAAATTCAAGTTTACAGAGTTTTAGCGTCAGTACTACATTAAACTACTATATATAATGTTGAATATAATGTATAATAATGCAATGGGGGGATATTTGTGGGTCCTGATAATGCCAAATGTCGGTTACACTTTATTTTACAGTGCTGTAGTTACATTGCAATTACTCAAATAAGTACTGAGTAATATTAATTAACTACATGTACTTATATAGAGTTACAGTTAGGGTTAGGGTTTGTTTTAGGGTTACTTACTTGTAATTATGCATGATTTACTGTTATTACTATAGTAAGTACATGTAGTAACGTGTAACTACGGCACTGTAAAATGAAGCGTTACCCAAATGTCTTATGTTACCAGTAAAAAGTGGCCTAAAGGTGCCGTAGAACGTCTTTTCAAAAGATGTAATATAAGTCTAAGGTGTCCCCTGAATGTGTCTGAAGTTTCAGCTCAAAATACCCCATAGATCTTTTTTTAATAAATTTTTTTAACTGCCTATTTTGGGGCATCATTAACTATGCACCGATTCAGGCTGCGCGGCCCCTTTCTCGCTCCCTGCCCTCCTGAGCTCTTGACTATAAGTGCAGTTATACAGTGCATAAGCAAAGTTCACACAGCTAATATAACCCTCAAATGGATCTTTACAAGATGTTCGTCATTCATGCTGCATGCATGCGTCGATTCCAGTGAGTATAATATTTATTTGGATGTTTATAATTGATTCTGAATGAGTTTGAGGCTGTGCTCTGTGGCTAACGGCTAATGCTACACTGTTGGAGAGATTTATAAAGAATGAAGTTGTGTTTATTAATTATACAGACTGCAAGTGTTTAAAAATGAAAATAGCGACGGCTCTTGTCTTCGTGAATACAGTAAGAAACGATGGTAACTTTAACCACATTTAACAGTACATTAGCAAGATGCTAACGAAACATCTAGAAAGACAATTTACAAATATCACTAAAAATATCATGTAATCATGGATCATGTCAGTTATTATCGCTCCATCTGCCATTTTTCGCTATTGTTCTTGCTTACCTAGTCAGATGATTCAACTGTGCACAGATCTAAACGTTAATACTGGCTGCCCTTGTATAATGCCTCGATTGTGGGCTGGCATATGCAAATATTGGGGTCATACATATTAATGATCCCGACTGTTACGTAACAGTCAGTGTTATGTTGAGATTCGCCTGTTTTCCAGAGGTCTTTTAAACAAATGAGATTAATATAAGAAGGAGGAAACAATGGAGTTTGAAACACACTGTATGTCTTTTCCATGTACTGAACTCTTGTTATTCAACTATGCCTGGGTAAAATCTTTTGGATTCTAGGGCACCTTTAAATATATCTATGCAGTGAAAGAATTCTGTATTTTCAGCTTCAGAATCATGAATATTTTTATCCTGGTGTCACCATTGTCCTGTGCATTGGGTTACCAGCACCAAGCCTATTCATTTTCACCCCCAATGTAATGCCAAATTTAGCATTTGAATCAACAGTACATTTTTGTTAACCTTTTACCATATGTCTTGGAGTATAGCAATAATATCATATTGTGAGTTCAGTATCGTGATATGTATCGAATTGTGACTTTTACTTAAATTTGAAGAATTATGTAAAAGAGCTTTTCACACTTGAAATGGTTATCCCTGGTTCATTCTAAACCTTGGGTAAATGAAATCCTGGGTTATCTTGCTTCACATTTCACACTGCTCATAATTTACCTAGAGTTAACAATTAATCCTGGGTATTCATAAGGTGACATTTAACGTACATATTTACATATTCATAGTGCAAGTGTCAATGACTGGACAAACTCAGCATGGGACCCGTTTACATATAAAACATTGCAGACTGTAATATCAAGTATTTTTTTCCTGAACGGACTTTTTGAACTATAAAGGCAAGAATGAAGTCTCTGCTTCATTCCAATTGTCATGTTTTCCATCGCCGTTTGACATTTATCAAATGCTAAAAACGACTGTTTATATACACATTGTGTTTCCGTGACTGCCCAAAGCATGTGAATATAAGGAGCAGGGTTTCATAACCCTGGGTAAAAAGTACTACCAGTGCTAACCCCGCTTCTAAATTGTGTAAATATTAAGTGTGAAATGTTCCTTTACCCGTGGTTAAAAGCGGTGTTTAGTATGACGATAAACCGGGGTTAAGCGCAGTGTGAAAATCCCTAAAAGTTTTAATTTAGATGATACTGTAAAGTCTCAGTGAAGACAATATTCTCATGTTCAGTAGTGGCTTTTCACATGATTTGATTATTTTTGTAATGGTATTAAAGGTAATGTCAATTTTTCTGTCTGTTGTTGTTTATTAGGGATGCATCGATATAAAAATTTTGGCCGATACCGATAACTCTTTTTATTTGAATGCAGATAACCGATATATTGGCCGATGAATCTAAATATAAATAGAAATTTTTTATATAATTTTTGAGAGCCTGATTACCAAAACAGTTAGTTTGAACCAGTGTAAGTTTTAAAATTAATTTTACACTCCATGGCCAACTTTCTTTTTTCTTCTAAAAAAAAAAAAAATAACTATTGTCAAACAAATAAATAAATTAATGCCTGAATGCAAACAAGTCATTGGGTAACATTACGTACATATACCGAATCAAAATGCATGTGCCATGGATAAATAAAATGGAATAGCCTCTGCACAGACAGTAATGAAATGATTTTAATTAAACCATATTGTTGATTAAAATAATATGAGAAAAATAAAAGTGCTGGTTATTAATAACACATCCATTGATTTGTTTGAGTTGTATGTGCTGAAACTGAAGAGCTGAATGACAACCAGTAATGTATATGACAGTCCTAATCATAGTATCAATGTTGTGTATTGCTGTTTGAGCTGTGTGTGCTGAAGCTAAAGATGATCATCAGTAAACTGAAGCACTTTACTAACGTGTTAACTTAATCAAACGCATCCTATATGAGATAAATCAGATATATAGCCTATATATACACAAAATAAACATAATATTACTTATAACTTATAATATTAACTTATATCTGTTGTACAGAACACCGTGAATGCAAGTAAGTTATGTTCTTATGTGAATGTGTAAATCCTGTTGTGGATCTGCACATGTTAAACGTAACTTTATTTTCCTTTTCAAAGTGATTCCAATGATATTTCCAGTGTTGCCAAGTCAGTGGTTTTCCTGTGGAATTGGGCTACTTTAACACTGTTGCCGTGGATTGTTTTTCGTGTCCGCGGGTTTAAACGACCCCAAATAACATGATATTTATCCCCTGGAATGTGAATTTTACCAGGGGAACCCCACCAAAAATGAATTTTACTCCCCCCAGAACGTGACTTTTACCAGGGGACCCCCCTGAAACTTGATTGGGCTATAATTTGGGCTAGTTTTGCGTAGCAATTGGGTGGGTTTTGTTGTGAAAACCAATTCAAAACAATCATGGTGAACAGTGCACATCTGAAGTGTCACAGCTGAAGGAAATAATATATTATTTGCTTTAATTGCCCAAATCTTCTTATCAGGACATATAATAACGATCATATTCAATATATGAACATTTATCAGCGGATACTTATATGGTGGCCAAAAATTATATTACCTTTAAATACCTAATAAGTGGAGGTCATACTACACTTTGTGTTGTTTACTTCTAGTCATACAAATAAAGGAGACTAGATACAAACGCACTAAAGTTACTATTAGTGAATTAGCCCTCATTTTGCCTCAAAACACGTTTAAAATAAAACAAACTTGAATCAAAAAGAAAAGCAGGATAGTACATTTAAATTTGTTATTTATTATGTGTCATGCAATGTATTATTTATTGAAGACAGAAGCCCTCGAGTGTGACACCATATCCTGTTGCTCATGCTCCTTGAAAGGTCTGAAATAATTTTGCACCCTTAAAGTCTAAAGTGATGGACATTCACCAAGGCTTCAACTAGAATCAGAAACTAGGTTAAAAATGAGAAAAACAGCACTAGAGGGCTGTTTCCATTGTGAGACTAAACTAGTGATTGTCTAGGACTAGTTATCGATTGTCTGGGACTAAGGTTAATCTAATCCTAACGGCAAATGGTGTGTGTGTGTGTGTGTGTGTGTGTGTGTGTGTGTGTGTGTGAGAGTGTGTTACCCTCTCTCATTGTGCATGTGTGTGCATCTGATCTCCCTTGAAAAGCACATGAATAGGGGAGGATTATGCATTAGAACTTTCCCCTTGCACCTCGGCCACACACGACGGAAACGGGAGAAGGCTGTGTGAGCATGGAGCTGTGTGTGGGAGAGGTGATATGTCAGAGGGTAATGTTCCCGTCAGAGCGAGTGGATGACACACTCACAAACACATGTATGAAAGATCAAGGTCATGACATTCAAATAGTCACAAGGCACTTTATGCAGCATTAAATGCATATTAAAGATTAAAAAAGAGAATAAAATTCACACCTTTCCATTTTTTTAAACATTTAATTTGAAAGCTTTAGAGATGTAAAACCAATTTGCCATACCCTTTCATGCATAGAGGTCACTACATTGGACAGCTATTTAAAAAGCATTTTCTTGCATAGTTGCACATCAACCACTACAGTGGACCCTAGTGCATCATCCTATAAATTGCCACCAAGAGGCAAGCCATTGTATGTAGAATTTTTCCCCTTCAAACCAAGATGGCTGATGGCCAGTCAGAAATGCAAAGTTGCTCCGGAATATCCACCCATTCCTTCTATCCTACGAGACTCTTGCAGGTACAAAAAATGTTGTAGCATCAAGCAATATCTAATGAGTCATCACAGTTAAATTTTCCAATTACTGATTTTAGATTGGGAGAAAATTCTGATTAATCATCGGTCCACTATAGTCGACATCATGAATCAATAGCTATATTTCAGCTACAATTCATACTATTACTGGAACTGTTGTTGTTGAAAATACTTAATCTGCAGTCACTTTTTTTGACTTTTAATAAATGTATTTGTGTTATAATGTAATTTGCATTAACATAAAAAAAGTAATGTGATTACGTAATGTATGCGACTTTTAATGCATTACTTTACTCGTAACATCAAAAAGTAATCTGATTACGTAATGCATTTTACTTGTTATAAACTACTTGTTAGATCAAATAGTAATTTGTTTATGTAATGGATGTTGCTTGTAATGTATTACTTTACTTGTTAGATCAAAAAGTAATCTGATTACATAACACACAACTCCTTGTAATGTGTTACTTTACTCGTAACGTCAAAAAGAAATTTGATTATGTAATACAGATTACTTGTAATGCATTACTTGTTAGATCAAAAAGTAATCTGATTACGCAATGCATGTTGCTTGTAAAGAATTACTTTACTAGTTAGATAAAAAAGAAATTTGATTATGTAATGCACGTTAGTTGTAATTAGGGTTGTCACGATACCATAAAAATGTCTTACGATACTATACCAGCTGAAGTATCACGATACCAAGTAGTATCGCGATACCATGCAGTATACAAAATGAACCAAACTTTCATAAAAAACATGAAAACAGACCAGATTTTTCTCTGAATAGCCTACTTCATTAATGAGAATGAATAACAGGCTTTTATTACCAATCAAATGAATCATTGTAAACAAAATTCATCTTAGCACTGCACAGAAGCTGTATGAACTGACATTACGATGTAACATTTATGCATTTACACTTCAATTACAATTGCATAAATAATGTTATGATATTAATGTTTCAAATATAAAATTTGAATATAGAAATAAAAATGTTGGCGGAAAAAAATGATAGAATAGACCTACTTTTAGATGGTAAAAAATGATAGAATAGACCTACTTTTAGATGGGAGACTAAAGTCGCCAGTAGGTGGCAGCAAGTGTTAATGATCAAGTCAATGAATCATTCAACCGATTCGTTCAAAACGGCTTATTCATTCAGGAACGAAGCAAATGACTTTCTTAATGAATGGATTAGTGAGTCAGTGACTCGCCCAATTTGTTCAAAAACAGATTCATCTAGAAACTAAACAAAAACAGCGCTCTTGCTCGTGTCACGAACTATCAGGAGCATTTTTGCCAGCCTATCTTGAAATATCTAACCCTGACTGGAGAGCAGTAGGCTATGTAGCCTATATTAAAACATATAATACATTTATAATTAAAAAATCACGATTGGTATGATTGATAAGAACCGAGAGCAAACCCGCTATAACTTATTGATGAATGGAATTGCATTTGTCTGAATCGTGTTTGTCGTGTTTCTAGAAACAAACTATTTAATCTTTTCCAGAAGTGGCCAAATGAGCAACGGAAAACTGCGAGAATTCAGTCTTATATAAAGATTTTATGATGTTAATTAAGTGAATTTCAGACCCTTCCTCCAGATTAAATGACAACAACAACGTGCAAGCGCAACTTTATCTCATTGCAAAATTAACTGAAGCATCAGGAAACAATAAGGCGCTAATTCTACAGAGCATTTACTACACAGGGCACAGCAGACAGTCAACGGCAGTCTCTTGTAATGTTTTTGCAGGCACGCATGTTCAATTGAAGTGTACCTGCCGCACATACAACATTCCTTACGGTACTGACGATACTACCGTTTGAAAAATACAATGGCATCGCCAGTATTTTGAAGCTTTAGTATCGCGATACTACCGTAGTACCGGTACACCGTGCAACCCTAGTTGTAATGCATTACTTTATTTGTTAGATCAAAGAGTAATCTGATTAGGTAATGCAGGTTACTTTTAATGCATTACTCGTAACATCAAAAAAAAGTAATCTGATTACATAATGCATGTTACTTGTAATGCATTACTTTACTCCTTATATTAAAAAGTAATTTGATTGCATTATGCATGTTACTTGTAATGCGTTACTTTACTCCTTACATCAAAAAGTAATCTGATTGCATTATGCATGTTACATGTAATGTGTTACTTTACTCCTTACATCAAAAAGTAATCTGATTGCATTATGCATGTTACTTGTAATACGATACTTTACTTGTTAGATCAAAAAGTGATTGATTACGTAATGCACGTTACTTTTAATGCATTACTTTACTCGTAACATCAAAAAAGTAATCTGATTACATAATGCACGTTACTTGTAATGCGTTACTTGCATCAAAAAGTAATCATTGCATTATGCATGTTACTTGTGATGCGTTACTTTACTCCTTACATCAAAAAGTAATCTGACTGCATTATGCATGTTACTTGTAATGCATTACTTTACTCCTTGCATCAAAAATGTGTAAATCTTGAACATAATCAGAATTATCAGCTAATAAGGTTAAAGCGACATACTCTGGTACACTGGAGGGAGCATCTGAATTGGGTTTCCAGTTTTACCTCGACAGGTTGTAAAGATCTCTGATATCAGACCTCTATTTATTGTGTAGGGCTGCCCCCAAATAAAGATTTTTCTAATTGACTAGTAGTCGTTAATTTAAGCCATTAGTCAACCAATTGGATGTTTATGATATTAATTTAATCAGGGCTGAAAAGAATATTATATGTAACATTGGAAAGAGTGTTCTACATTGTAACATTGCTGACACTGTACTACATCACAGAGAAAGCGCCTATTAAACTATAATACTGAGCCTTTAAATGCAGATTAGCACTCATGCGCATATTTAACACTTGCTACAGCACACCAGGAAAAGTAATGGTTATTGTAACGATCACCATCTGTTCCTGTGTCGCGGAGGAATGCGACCCCTCGCTTAATCACGTAATGGCTGCCGCGCCAAAGGACACTCACAAGATGGCGGCCTCCATAACAATAACACCAGTCAACGTCTCCGCTGATCGCCCAGAGCAACGTCACATCTCCGCTGATCGCCCAGAGCAACATCACGTCTCCGCTGATCGCCCAGAGCAACGCCACGTCTCCGCTGATCGCCCAGAGCAACGTCACGTCTCCGCTGATCGCCCAGAGCAACGCCACGTCTCCGCTGATCGCCCAGAGCAACGCTACGTCTCCGCTGATCGCCCCGAGTTACGTCATGTCCCCATTGAACATACAGTATCACGTCACGTCGCTGGTCCTGTCCGAGAGCGGAGAGGATTGCGTTCCAGCATGAGTGATCCTCCACTGACTACAGTCCGAGCAGCTGGCATCCCCAAGTCCCCACCGGCCACTTCGCGCAGTATACCTGAGGGTGGGGAGCTTGCAGGTTGGGAGCTTGTGGGTGGGCACCCTGCCTGGCCACTGCCGTCATTGGCCTTTGAACAATTATAGCCGTTTTATGGACCCTAACCTGCCGTGGTTACACAAGCCACCTGATCTACTGTGGTTACCCAAACCACCTGACCTACCGTGGTTACCCAAACCAACTGACCTGCTGTGGCTGCCCGAGCCACCCGACCCGCCTGACCTGCCGTGGTTGCCCGAACCACATGACCTGCCGTGGTTGCCCGAACCACATGACCTGCCGTGGTTGCCCAAACCACCTGACCTGCTGTGGCTGCCTGAGCCACATGACCCGCCGTGGAGTTATGGCACTCCTTACCTGCACTGGCTGCCCGTAGCACCTGACCCGTCATGGTTACCCGTGGCACCTGATCCACCGTGGCTACCCTGGAGCCTGCATTGGAGACCATGGTCCCGCTATAGCTCCAATGCACCCACCCTCCCTCCCTATTCGTGCCTTTTACGTCGCGAGGACGTGCCTTCCGGAAGGGGGGCGTTATGTAACGATCACTGTCTGTTCCTGGCACTCCCCGGACTACACTTCCCACAATTCTCCCTGTCAGTCACATGTTCACTCCACACCAATCACCTGTCGCCATATACAGCCATGCACACACTCCTCACTAATCACCACACCCAGCTGCAGCTTGTTACCTGGACTATAAAAGGACTCTCACTCACACCATCTAATCGCGAAGTCTTGTTTACCCTGTGTGATATTTCCGAGCGTTTCCCTGTGTTTATTGCCTGCCTGTTTATTGTTACCGATCCTGCCTGTTTCCTGTTTATTGACCCGTTGCTGCCTGTCCTGACCCTTGCTTTGTACACCGACCTGTGAGTGATATCTGCCTGCCTCGATCCACTGCCTTTACCTTGACCACGATTCTGCCTGTCCCTTGCTGTTCCTGTTTGCTCCTGATTGACCCTGCCTGTACAACCACTCTCACTTTAATAAAAGCTGCAAATGGATCTTACCATGAGTCCGCATTCATTACAGTTATGAATGTGTTGGGAAAAAAACAGCAAGAAGACTTACTTAACATTTTAATCATTTATTGGTAAACAAGTGCTTTCTGAGTCAGTGTTGGGCAATGCTGACTCACCATTTCATGTATCATACAGATTAAATAATCAAGAGATTATTTGTTTTTGAATTTGAATTGGTTCATTCATTTAAATGTAGACATTTCAAGCTTCAGGCGTATAGAATATGTGAGGCATATGCTTGAGTGAGTTTTGGTTAATTTTTGTGACGCGCTCCAGAAGAAAGGCGGCAGAAAGCACATTCTGTTTTTTTTCAGAAGAACTATTTTTGTTGTTGTTTTGAGTGTACACAAATAAAAATAACTTTATGATGTATTTCTCTTATCTGTATGACCAAAAATGACAGGGTATTTTAAGTTCTTTTCCCTGTTTTCAGGAAAAAATGCAAGTGACCTCTACATGAACACTTGGATTTGAGCCAAATAATAGCGGCCATGTTGCTAACGTTAGGCTACTACTTATGTGTTATGTGTAAATGATAAGCTATATTTGAGGTCAGTGAATGACAGGTGAACATTTGGATTTCCTGCCCGAGACACTGCAATTACCACATGGACCAGGTTACCGGACTGTGTGACTTTACAGAAAAAAAGGTTTTGTTTTCTGCGACTAATTAAAATATAGTTGACTAAACCTCTTTTCGTCAACTATCACTGAATCAACTATTAGGGGGCAGCCCTATTATTGTAATATAAACATACAAATTTACATTATCATGGGATCCGTGTTTTTTTTTTTTTTTTTTTTTTTTTAAGAAATTTGTACTTTTATTCAGAGATTCAAAGATGCATTAAATTTATGCATTAAGTGACAGTAAAGACATTTAATGTTATAAAAAAAATTTGCATTTCAAATAAACACTTGAAAAAAATGTTTCACGGTTTCCACAACAACATTAAGAAACATTTCTTAAAGGATAAGTATTTCCTGATAATTTAACATGTTCATGTCTTCTTCAGTTGAAAATAAATGATGGTTTTTGATGAAAACATTCCAGGGTTTTTCTCCATATAGTGGACTTCAATGGCCTCCAAACAGTTGAAGGTCAAAATTACAGTTTCAGTGCAGCTTCAAAGGGTTTTAAATGATACCAGATGATGAATAAGGGTCTTATCTACAAATTATCATCTTGCACGTGCTTACGCTTTCAGTATTCTTCAAAAAGCCGTATGTCCTATTCTACTTGTGGAAAAAATGAAACCGGCGCCATTTTCGGAAAGCAGAAGTAGGCGATATTTTGTGGAAATATGTATATGTGGAGCATATACAGTTGTAGATTTTTCGAAAATGACCAATCGTTTTACTAGATAAGACCCTTATTCCTCATCTGGTATCATTTAAAGCCCTTTGAAGCTGTACTGAAAATTAAAAATTTTGACCTTCAACCATCTGGAGTCCATTGAAGTCCACTATAAGGAGAATAATCCTGGAATGTTTTCATCAAAAAACCTTAATTTCTTTTCAACTGACGAAAGAAAGACATGAACATCTTGGAAGACATGGGGGTGAGTAAATTATCAGGAAATTTTTTTTTGAAAGTGGACTAATCCTTTAACATTGACAGTAAGAAATGTTGCCGCAAATCAACATAGAATAATTTCTAAAGGATCATGTGACACTGAATAAATAATGGCCATTTTTCAGAAGCTAATCAATTAAATCAAACAAATAACAAAATAATGTGTGTCTGAAATCCACCACATCATCATTATAAAAGTAACAAGAGCTGTGAATGAAATTTCATGTTGACTTCAATAAGCTTGAACAGAGGTACAAAAATAGAAATGAGCAGGTGAAAGCTGTGTGCTGCTCTGAGACTAAACAAAGCAAGGTCAAACAAACCCTAGAGGAGAGAAACATGACATATAGCCTAGCCAATATGTAGGTCTAAACAGGTGGAAACGTACACACATCAGGGTGAACAGAACATCAACTTTGACCCAACCCCAAACACACACATACATACACACACATACACGGTGGAAGGTGCTGAGCACTAGACTGACCTCTTAACGTTCTGACTGGTGTCTGTTGGGTACAGAAAACTGAATTTGTCAGTGGAATGCCCGCTTGCCATTCTCAGTGAAGGAAAGGCAAATGAAGGAGGTAGGAAGAATGGATATGCAAATCTGGAAATGACAAAAAAGAAGGAAACAAACAAAAACGAGAGCAGGATATGATTAAAAGGCAAACCATCAAGCACAAGCACAGCAGAGCAAAGCAAAACACAGCAAAGCAACATAAAGCAAGCAAAGCAGCGGCCTGAGCGAAAGAGAGAGAGAGAGAGAGAGAGAGAGAGAGAGAGAGAGAGACAAGGTGACAAGCAGCAGAAATCAAAGCTCACACACCTTCACACACTGATGGACAGATCAGTATGGGGGTGAATAACGGTGCGTCAGGGACAAACAGTGCTGGCTTTGTGTTCTTGTGTGCATGTAGATGGGAGTTAAACTGCAGTCAAACCCACTTAATATCACTTTCTTTAATGAGACACTTTCATTCCCACCCACTTTAAAAGGGTTAGTATGCAGGAAAATCAAGGAATGTCATCTCCATTTCACATTATTCTATATTAAGGACAAGCACTTTGGTCATTTTCACTGCTTAAGTAGGAATGTTTGCTTCGAATAAATGTGCTTAAAGGGACAGTTCACCATTTACTCACCCTCCAATCTAGCATGCATTTTTGTCTTTTGCGGTAAACAAAAGAAGATATTTTAAAGAGTCCATTGACTTTTTTTATTGGCACAAAAATAACATTTCTCAAAATATCTTCTTTTATGTTCTGCATTTTAAGTTTGGGCTCCACTATCCCTTTAAATGTAATAACTAGTGATGAGCATTTAGAGTTATTTTGTACTTAAAGGGTTACTTCACCCAAATAGGAAAATTCTGAACCGTAAGACATTCGTTCATCTTTGGAACACAAATTAAGATCATTTTGATGAAATCCGAGAGGTATATGACTCCTCCATAGACAGCAATATAATCAATTTTCAAGGTCCAGAAGACATCGTTAAAACAGTCGATGTGACTGCAGTGGTTCAACCTTAATTTTATGAAGCGATGAGAATACTTTTTGTGCGCAAAAATAATGATTATATTCAACACTATCTTCTCTTCTGTGTCATTCTCATAAATTGTTTACGTTCAGCGCTTCCAGGTTCTACGTCCGAACGCCGACTCATTATTGGCTGGCTCCTGCGTCAACAGCACATGCATGCGTTGTGCTGCTCACATGTGCAGCTTTGGCCAATACTGAGGCGGCATTCGGACGTAAATACAGAAGCCTTTACTGTGTTTACTACGTCACCTGCGTAAGAATAAAGTTGTTATTTTTGTTTTGTATTTGTGCACAAAACGTATTCTCGTTGCTTCATAAAATTAATGTTGAACCACTGCAGTCACGTCGACTGTTTTATAGATGTCTTTAGTACCTTTCTGGACCTTGAAAGTGTTGATTATATTGCTGTCTATGGACGAATCATATACCTCTTGGATTTAATCAAAAATATCTTAATTTGTGTTCCGAAGATGAATGAAGGTCTTACAGGTGTGGAACGACATGAAGATGAGTAATTTATGACAGAATTTTAATTTTTGGGTGAACTAACCCTTTAAGTATAATATATCATCATACTGATGGAAAATTAAAGACATGTGTTAAAATAAAATGTGAAATGGAGGCCAGAGGATGCTACAGTTTTTCAACAATGAATTTGCATTACCTTTTCTCACGTAATTACCGGATAACGATTTTTAAAAATAATTTTACTCCAATGTGAAAAAAAAAGATATTTATAAGAAAAAAAATTATAAAATAGGTTAATAACAAAGAATATTTTAATGCTACATCACCAATAACGGTTTTAATTAACTGAAAAGCTAAATGAACAATGTAGATTTCTTTGGGGGAAAAAAAGAGCATAAGAAATTGCTTATAAACCATTATGAAAAGCAAACTACTGCCATTAATGCACAGAATTTTCACTTATTCTATCATTTCACATGTTGTAGCAGCACTTTGCATTTGGTGGGTTGCATGATAACAAAAATAAATAAATAAAATAAAATAAAAAAAATACACCAAAAAGAATCTAGCTTCACTTTTCTTGAATGCACCTGAAGGCACACAGTGTCACCACCCATCCCATTGTCATATGCATGCAAAGCAAATGCATTGTTTGCTTCCTAATTAACTGCCAGATTGCCAATTTTAATGCATGAAGTCCTGCCACATAAACACACATATCCTAGAGTGTTTATCAGTAATAAACAGCTAAAATAGCACATTTGATGCACGTTCACATATGCTAGATTTTAGATGCTTGTAATTTCTGCAAGTATGAAGTGCATCAATCATGTATGCACATTTTCTTAACGCCTTGTTATGTGTCTTCATTAAACAATCCAATAGTGCCCTCTAGTGAAGGTATTACGCAGCCATGCTTGCAGTCACCTCAGGTTAATATCACTGCTCTTTAGTAGACAATTGAAAGTGATGTAAAGCAGGTTTGGCTGTTCTTTGTACATGTGCATGTTCTTTTTTATGTGCAGAGGCGGCTCTGAGCTGCTTGTGTTCTGCAGACCGTGAGTCATTAATCAGGCCATGACAGGATCACCTTGAGCTGTTCGTGGATGAAGGTGACCCTCACACCAGAACCTCTCTCTCTCTCTCTCTCTCTGCACTAATGTCTTCCTCAGTAGGACGGTATGATTGATGGCATAATGAAGGATATCAAACTGGCACACAGATGTAACAGGGAAATCTACTGAAATTGTATATGTGTATTCAGAACACGTTCAGTCGTGACGTAATTGACTGCCTTGGGATTCTTATTCTTATCAAATATCATCACACTGATGGAAAATTAAAGACCAGATAACATATCTTCCATGATTCTTGTGCCATAAAGGCACAAATCAGTAATGCTACAATTTTTCACCAATGAATTTGCATGATCTTTCCCCTTGTGAATTACATAAGGATTTTCACAAATAATTTTATGTAGATTTCTGCGGCAGACTTCCATTTGTATCAAGTCAAACTGCTTCAGGAAGCTTCGGAGCATAATGAATCAGCATGTCAAATCAGCGGTTCGGACCGCCAAAGTCACGTGATTTCAGCAGTTTGAATCATGATTCGACACGCTGATTCATTATGCTCCGAAGCTTCCTTAAGCAGTGTTTTGAAATTGGCCATCACTATATAAGTCGTTATTTTGTTTTTTTGGTGCACCAAAAATATTCTCGTCACTTTATAATATTAATATTGAACCACTGTACTCACATGAACTGATTTAAATATGTTTTTAGTAAATTAATAGATCTTGAGAGAGGAAATATCATTGCTGGCTATGAAGGCCTCACTGAGCCATCGGATTTCAACTAAAATATCTCAATTTGCGTTCTGAAGATGAACGAAGGTCTTACAGGCGTAGAATGAGGGTCAGTAATAAATGACAGAATTTTCATTTTTGGGTGAACTAGCCCTTTAACTAAATCTCCAACATTTAAAAAATAACATTAATTAAATTTAAATAAACGTTAAGTGAAAAGAAAAACAAATAAAAATGAACACAAAACTAATAAAAACTATAATAAAAACACTAAAATTACTAAAATTTAAACTAAAATCACAATGACAATAGAAAACATAAAATAACAACTAATTTAAAATATTAATAAATACTATAATGACACTGAAATTGCACAAACTTTCAGATTTCCTGATATTTCCAGCTCTTCAACGCCGATAAACATTTTCATGCCTTCATAAAACACAAATATGCTTTTTAACCAAATAAAATGATTATATAAATATTCAAGGATGTTTGTTTTTCTATTTTTATGATATTAATATTTCACCCTAACATGAAAAACCATATATCATATTCATAGACCACATACAACACACAACCCTCAATGGCAGCAATGCTATTTGAAATAATTAACTAGAAAACACAGAGACACAAAAGAACCCTTTTATGGTTCAATGACCAAACTGCAGAGCAAAATACGAGGCAGAACATAGTGAAGAGCACTCGTTATCCTGAGCAGGTATTATTCACTACTTTATGTGCTCTTCTACAAGCCGAACACGCACAGTGGCTCATCAAGGGTGGAGAATGGGGTTCCGAGCGCGCACTCGGGTAACTAACCAGCATTAAACGCGCCAGACTGCCTTTCCTACGTCCCCGAAGAGTCGTTCATGAGGGAAGATATGTGCAGGAAAATGGCAGACTTCTAATACACGGCTGGTTTAATGCATACCAGAGCTCAGAGAGGGCAATAAAAAAAAAAAAAAACTGCAATTAACTGATATTAATGAATGCACATGAGAGAGAGAGAGAGAGAGAGAGAGCGAGAGAGAGAGAGAGAGAGAGAGAGAATACACAGGGACAGGTGCACAAGACTATCTCCTTGCCTTAGTAAAGGTTTTCCTTTCCTCTCCTTCCTGAGGTCTGTGACACACCAAGCCGATATTCATCCATTAGCTAACGTCAGGCCGTTGGTGAGTGTCTGTCGTGCTAGTTTTTGTGTTCCATACGTCACCTCTAGTCAGCCTCATGTTGGCGGGAGTTTGCCCGATTCAGCATTTTCAGTGAGAGACATCACACTGATTGGCTGTTTAGTTTAGCGAACAAGTCAGTGCAAGAGAATATAAAAGCGAGAGTGATGAAAGCCAGCTAGGAGGTCAAGACGGCACAGACAGAAGGCTTTTCTAATTTTACGTCATCTTACCAGAGCTTCCAATAGCCTACGTGAATATTTCATGATAACATGACGAGCTGCCTGGAATGGACAAAGTGATCAGCATGATTCAAAATGGTAAGCTAGCGCTGATTTGTTTACGGATTGTAGATCTGCAGTCCTAGTTTTGGTTTTTCTGTTTTGAATGACGAATATAGACTAATGATACCTGCTGATATAGACAGTTATTTCCTTACATGCAGGCATAGAACGCATAGTTGGCAGTCAGATGTAGTCTTTGTGGGGTGTTCAAGTAAAGCTTTTTGGCCTAGACGCAGCCGGTGTGAGGCAAAACACAGCCGGCTTTAGTTCATTGATGTCAGCTTGGTGTGTCACAACCTTTAGGCTACTTCTAGGGTCAGGAATCGAAAACTAGTTCTAAATATTGAGAGAGAAAGAGAGAGAGAGAGAAAAAACAGTTCTAGAATGACTGAATTCGTTTTGTAATGCAAATGGAATACAATACAAAGCCTATATAAACATTCTTCCTCAAAATTATTATTTTTTTTTTTTCATTTATACACACACGTTAGTTTTGCTATCTTAGTGAGGACGTTGTATAGACTTCCAGGGATTTTATATCAGGACAATGATATTTTCTGTCACCTAACCCAACCCCTAATTCTAAACCTACCCATCACAGAAACGTGCAAAACACTAAATTTAAAGGTGCCATCGAACGATTCTTTACAAGATAGGTGTCCCCTGAATGTGTCTGTGAAGTTTCAGCTCAAAATACCCCATAGATTTTTTTTTTTATTAATTTTTTTTAACTGTCTGTTTTGGGCCATCATTAAATATGAGCCGATTTTATGCTGTGCGACCCATTTAAATGCTGACGCTCCCCGCCCACGGAGCTCGCGCTTGCCTTGAACAGAGCATAAACAAAGTTTACACTGCTAATATAACCCTCAAAATGGATCTTTACAAAATGTTCATCATGCATGCTGCATGCATGCGTCGGATTATGTGAGTATTGTATTTATTTGGATGTTTACATTTGATTCTGAATGAGTTTGATAGTGCTCTGTGGCTAACGGCTAATGCTACACTGTTGGAGAGATTTATAAAGAATGAAGTTGTGTTTAAGAATTATACAGACTGCAAGTGTTTAAAAATGAAAATAGCGACGGCTCTTGTCTCCGTGAATACAGTAAGAAACGATGGTAACTTTAACCACATTTAATGGTACATTAGCAACATGCTAACAACAGATTCGCCTGTTCTTCGGAGGTCTTTTAAACAAATTAGATTTATGTAAGAAGGAGGAAACAATGGAGTTTGAGACTCACATACATGTATATATTTAAGAAAAAATATATATTTATATATAAAATATTTATATCTATATGTAATATAAAATATATATATAAATTTATTTATACATGTATATATTTCTTAAATGTATACATGTATGTGCATGTATTTATATATACATAATTATTATACACAGAACACACACATATATTACGTAACAGACTTTTATTTTGCAAACGATTAATCGCGATTAATTGTTGTGGAGCCCTAGTGAGGACCAGTCAAATGTCCTCACTAGTGGGTTGTCAAAGTATTTCACAATATAAGGGAGGATATTTGGTCCTCACAAGTATAGCCAAAAAAAAAGTACACACACAGACACACACACACACACACCTACACACACACAGAGGTTTGTTTCGCTATCAAAGTGAGGACATTCCATAGGCGTAATGGTTTTTATACTGTACAAACTGTACATTCTACTCCTAAACCTACCTATCACAGAAAACATTCTGCATTTTTACATTTTTGATAAAACATTGTTTTTAAAGCCATTTTAAATATGAGGACTCATGAAATGTCCTCATATTTCATGTTTACGTCGTAATACCAGTGTAATACCCATGTCATTATACAAATTTGTGTCCTCAAATCACAAAAATGCACACACACACACACACACACACACACACACACACACACACACACACACACACACACACACACACACACACACACACACACACACACACACACACACACACACACATTCAATTTCACAAAATTTTCAGCTTGAATCCATAGAAAGTAATCGTATTTTTAAAATACATTCTACCTCTAAATTGGTATATTGCAGAGTCCTAAAAAGCTAAATAGTAGGAAAATAATTAATTGTTTTAAATAATGAAAAATAATGCAAAATACAGTTATGTACAGTTTACATATATATTTTTTTGTCCTTTTCAGAGCTTGACAGGCATGGTCACTTACATATGTATGTTATGAACTGTTATAGAAACAAGATGTGCAAAGAATCTTCAGAATGTTTTCTGTTCCATAGAAAAATAACAGAAAAATAAAATAACATTATTTTGCGTGATCTGTTCCTTTAAGAAAACGGAATGGTTACGTGGACTCAAAATCAGAATCCTTATGATTGCCATCTCTCCTCGCTTGCGTTCTCCTTTCGACTGATTTTCATGATCTCCTCCGTCCTCTCTCTAACCAAATCAATACCTCCTCCATTCCAGCGTCTTTCCTCCTCCTTTCCTTCCCCTCCCCCCCTTTCCTCAATCTCTATGAATAACTCTCTTTTTTTCTCCCTCCTTTTTTTATCAGGGTGAATCTGAACACACTGCAGTGCCCTTGAGCTCTCACTCCTCTCCTTCTCTCTCAGGCAGAACACAGAGTTTGGCAGTTATGTTGCAGTTATGTAACACGCTGCTCTTTATAACACGTTGTTGAAAGGTGCGTTGCATAGTGCTCATTATATTTGCCCTGCAGCATCAGGAGACGGGAAACAAAATGAGGGGAAATCCAGATGTAAAATCAAGCTGAGAGCTATTACATTCACCTCATTTGGCTATTGATACAATATTTAGGATGATGTGAATCTGGATATGATTTGATAATTCCGCATTAAACTGTGAGCACAGCTTAAATTTATAGAAAGTGAATCATATCTTTAAAATACATTCTATCGTATATTGCAGGGCCCAATAAAGCTAAATAATAGCTAAGTAATTCATTAGCAAATAATTTCATTAGGACAAAAAATTAACAATTATGCAGAATACAGTTTAACGGTCAGTAAGAAATATTTATGGCGGCTAAATCTTTCCAATTGGTGAGTGATTTTTTTATTTTTATTTATTATATATATATTTTTTTAATTGAACAAATCCTGTCAAGAATGTCTGGGTCATATCATATTTAAAGGGTTTGTTCATCCAAAAATGAAAATTCTGTCATTTATTACTTACCCTCATGTCGTTCCACACCCGTAAGACCTTCGTTAATCTTCGGAACACAAATTAAGATATTTTTGTTGAAATCCGATAGCTCCGTGAGGCCTGCATAGTGAGCAATGACATTTCCTCTCTCAAGATCCATTAATGTACTAAAACACATTTAAATCAGTTCATGTGAGTACAGTGGTTCAATATTAATATTATAAAGCAACAAGAATATTTTTGGTGCATAAAAAAAAATAAAAATAAATAACGACTTATATAGTGATGGCCGATTTCAAAACACTGCTTCAGGAAGCATCGGAGCATAATGAATCAGCGTGTCGAATCAGCGGTTCGGAGTGCCAAAGTCATGTGATTTCAGCAGTTTGGCAGTTTATGGTTTGACACGCGATCCGGCAGTGTTCTGAAATCGGCCATCACTAAATAAGTTGTTATTTAGTTTTTTTTGGCGCAATAAAAATATTCTCGTCGCTTTATAATATTAATATTGAACCACTGTACTCACATGAACTGATTTAGGTGTGTTTTTAGTACCTTTATGGATCCTGAGAGAGGAAATGTCATTGCTCCCTATACAGGCCTCACGGAGCCATCGGATTTCAACTAAAATATCTTAATTTGTGTTCCGAACATTAACGAAGGTCTTTTACGGGTGTGGAACGGCATGAGGGTAAGTAATAAATGACAGAATTTTCATTATTGGGTGAATAAACACTTTAACCACAAATTGTTGGTCTATTTTTAGGATCATGAACATCTTTACTATCAAATTCTATCAAATTTTCTTTTTTTGTAAAGCAAAAAAAGTTAGAAATGCAAATAAATCAGTAAATTAAAATAATTATATTAGTAAAAAATAAAACATATGCATTTTATAACTGCAATAAAATCACAAAATCATTGAGATAATGAAAAATAATGAGAATTATAAACAAATTCGAAAGAAAAACATCAATGCACGTCACAGTAATGAAGAAAATGTGCTTTATTGTCATGAAAATAAAGTCACAATTTATAAATCTTAATGCTCTTAAAACTAGGCTTAATTTTCTTTATGCAAAATGTATTATTCCTTTTTTGATTTTGGGGTAAAATGCGACCTGAACATTTGTGAGATTCAATCGGGTTCTTGTGTCTTTCAAAACGCATTAGACAGCAGTTCAGTCAGGTGGAGGTTTTCCCTGCTGACTGGGCAGTCGGGGTAAATCTAAGGACACATGCATACTTCACACACTCAGCATTTTGACCCTGCAGTGACCCTACGGTGACGATGATGTCATAGTGACATTGGGACACACCACTAACCAGCTTTCTGCAGCACAGGACGTGATTTCCTGTGACTGCGTCTTGAGTAATGCTGCTTCATTCACAATCCAATCTGTAATTCTTTGTACTGAACGGTACGACTGCAACAACAAAGAAGCAAAAATTTTGCTGATCAAAGCTCAAACAAAAGCAATCTGACCGTATTCTGCTGCTTAGTCATGACTTTCATTCATTCAAAAATCCTCAGAATAGATGCCCTATTTCATTTGTCCATTCAATAGATTGTACTATATTAAGGTCCTACATCATGTCTAATTTCCACAACCTACTTTTTCATACACTAAAAAAAATGTTCACATAATTTGTCAGTTAATGTTTAATTTGGGTAAAATGTTTTTGAAAGAAGTCTCTTATGTTCACCAAAGATACAAAGATGCAACAAAGATACAAAGATGTATAAACAGTAATTTTGTTGAATATTATTACAATTTAAAAGAACTGTTTTCTATTGTAATGTGTTAAAGGTCCAGTGTGTAATATTTAGGTGGACATATTGACAGAAATGCAATATAATATACATACTATGTTTTCAGTGGTGTATAAAGACCTTACATAATGAACCATTTTGTTTTTATTATCTTAGAATGAGCCATTTTCTATCTACATACCCCGCGGGGCTCCTTACATGGAAGTCGCCATTTTGTGCCGCCATGTTTCTACAGTAGCCCTAAACGGACAAACTGCTCTAGAGTGCGTTTGCTTGACTGGCTACTCTCTTCTGTCTCTGACGACGACATCTTTGTCCTGTGCCGGCCATCGTAGCTTCTCTATGCGCTTTGAAAGGGAGGAGTTGAGCGGTGGACAAAGATGGTTGTTGCAATTCGCAACCTCACCGCTAGATGCTGCTAGAATTAGCATAAATGAATCAGTGTGTCGAATCATGATTTGGATCGCATGTCAAACAACAAAACCGATGAAATCACGTGACTTTGGCGCTCCGAACAGCTGATTCAACACGCTGATTCATAATGCTACGATGCTTCCTGAATATAAGTGTTTTTAAAATATTCTCGTCACTTTATAATATTAATATTGAACCACTGTACTCACATGAACCGATTTAAATATGTTTTTAGTACCTTTATGGATCTTGAGAGAGGAAATGTCATTGCTCCCTATACAGGCCTCACAGAGCCATTGGATTTCAACTAAAATATCTTAATTTGTGTTCCGAAGATTAACAAAGGTCTTACGGGTGTGGAATGGCATGAGGGTGAGTAATAAATGACAGAATTTTAATTTTTGGGTGAACTAGCCCTTTAACTGTCCAACTTTTGATTTTAAAAATGTATTAGTATGCTGAGATTAAAGGTGCCATCGAATTGAAAATTTAATTTACCTCGGCATAGCTGAATAACAAGAGTTCAGTACATGGAAATGACATACAGTGAGTCTCAAACTCCATTTTTTCCTCCTTCTTATATAAATCTCATTTGTTTAAAAGACCTCCGAAGAACAGGCAAATCTGAACATAACACAGACTGTTACGTAACAGTCGGGGTGTACGCCCCCAATATTTGCATATGCCAGCCCATGTTCAAGGCATTACACAAGGGCAGCCAGTATTAACGTCTGGATCTTTGCACAGCTGAATCATCAGACAAGGTAAGCAAGCAAGGACAACAGCGAAAAATGGCAGATGGAGCGATAATAACTACAATGATCCATGATAACATGATATTTTTAGTGATATTTGTGAATTGTCTTTCTAAATGTTTCGTTAGCATGTTGCTAATGTACTGTTAAATGTAGTTAAAGTTACCATCGTTTCTTACTGTATTCACAGAGACAAGAGCCGTCGCTATTTTCATCTTTAAACACTTGCAGTCTGTATAATGCATAAACACAACTTCTTTCTTTATAAATCTCTCCAACAGTGTAGCATTAGCCGTTAGCCACGGAGCACTGTCAAACTCATTCAGAATCAAATGTAAACATCCAAATAAATACCATACTTATGCGATTAGACATGCTGCATGATGAACACTTTGTAAAGATCCATTTTGAGGGTTATATTAGCTGTGTAAACTTTGTTTATGCAACGATAGAGTCGAGAGCTCGGGAGGGGGCGGAGAGCACGAGCAATTAAAAGGGCCGCAGCCTGAATCTGCGCATTTCTAATTATCAAAATAGGCAGTTAAAAAAATTATTTAAAAAAATCTATGGGGTATTTTGAGCTGAAACTTCACAGACACATTCAGGGGACACCTTAGACTTATATTACATCTTGTAAAAAAACGTTCGATGGCACCTTTAATCTTTGTTTGTTCATTTCAACATTTATTAATACATTATTAAAATCTTGTTAACATTACTTAATGCACTGTAAACTAGCATGAACAAACAATGAACAACCGTATTTTCATGAACTAACATTAACGAAGAGTAGTAAATATATTACTCATGGTTAGTTCATGCAAGTTAATATATTAACTAATGTTTAACTAATGAACCTTATTGTAAAGTGTTACCAAAAATCCCACTCATAGTCTGTATCGGAGCTGATGAATCGTAGTAAATCTTCTGAAAACAGAAAGCAGGTGTAGGAAATGCAGTATTTATAGATTGTGTGTATGTTGATACGCATGTCTATGTAAAAAAAAAAAATCTATGGGGTATTTTGAGCTGCAAATTTCACAGACACATTCAGGGGACACCTTAGACTTATATTACATCTTGTAAAAAAACGTTCGATGGCACCTTTAAGATTTATAAATGCTGTAGAAGTTTTGTTTATTATTAGTTTATGTTAACTAATGTAGTAAACTAATGTTAACAAATGAAACCTTATTGTAAAGTATTACCAATAATATTAATGATATTTCAGACCGAATACCATATTTAAGTCAGCAGAAGCATTACAGAAACATGGTTACCACATGGTTCTCAAGGCACATATGAACACATATACCTGTAGTGAGCTTCTTTAATTCCATGATAAATCCTTCTCAAAAATACCGAATAACACAATGGCAATCATAAAAACATAAGCAAATTTTTTTCATCTTCACTTGCCAAAATGACAACATTTCTGCATTCCTACTGCATTCACACATTAACCGATCTCTGCATGCAGAGCTAGTCAAACGAACACAGATTTTATATCTAACTCGAGTTTCTGAACCTTTGAGTTACTGTCAAGATAAAACGTTTTTTTCCCGTTTATGTGGATTGGTCCTGAGGCAAACACATCTCTCTTCTCTTCTGCTCAACAGCACAAACACACTGAATTAATGATGGCCGCTGCAAGTAGCACAGAACAGCCCAAGGGCTCAACCAGAGGGATGGAATATTCCTGATTGATTCCTGAACATAACACAATGATTTTGACCGGTTTTACTTTTATCAAGTGGCGTGGTGTGTGTGGAGCACCACATAAGAGTAAAAGACACACAAATACTCAGAAATACAGTCATAAATTTTAAGTATAAGAGCCTGCAATATTAATGTGTAGGCTGTATCTAATGTCTGTATATCCACCTAGCAACAACATCCTAGTGACCACCTAACAACACCCTAGCAACCACGCACAATGGATGTATGTGCAAACAGACCTCAGATTTTCTTCAAAAAAATGAAATGTCAAAATCTATTTGATTCCTATAATTCTCTGTTCAGACACCATGTAAATAATCTGATGGATGGCATGAGCGCAAGTAGACCAACAAAACAAACAAAGTGAAATAAAGAGCACATCAGTGCACAGCAGTGTCTTTTCCTCTCGTCCGTCCCTCATTCCTGCAGTGTGGGATGAGAGAAGGGTGATGGAAAAGAGGTTTTCCGTCTCCGTCACTCTGATCTGACAGGCACTGCGCACAAAGGCACATAAACACATACACACACAGGGTGTGAGAGGGACCCATGAAGCACAGGGGCGTCTGAATTATTTAGATAATAAATGCTCAAAGAGCTGCTGTGTTTCTGTGTGAGTGTGTGTGCCAGTAGGCATGCTGTGGGGACAAAACAGTCTCTGCTGTGAGGTCCAGCTGTGTGAGCTGTGCAAACAGTTGGAGAAAGACAAGCTAACCTGTACCGCAGTGCACACACACATGCATACCCTGGTGTCATGGGCTACTGTCAAAGACAGACACATTCACACAAAGACATAGGCCATCTCAAACAGAGTTATCACGCAGCTTACAACATATCGGCTGATATATTCAACCTTTTATCAGCCTTTAACTGTGCCCAGTTTACTCATATCTGTTCCAAAACAATTACAAAAACAGAAATTGTTCAAAATCCACTAACAAGTTCATTTCAGAATAAAAATTTCCTGTTAATTTACTCACCCCCATGCCATGTCATCCAAGATGTTTATGTCTTTCTTTCTTCAGTCGAAAAGAAATTAGGGTTTTTGAGGAAAATATTCCAGGATTTTTCTCCATATAGTGGACTTAAGTGGGGTACAGTGGGTTGAAGGTCCAAACTGCAGTTGCAATGCAGCTTCAAAGGGCTCTACACGATCCCAGCCGAAGAATAAGGGTCTTATCTAGCGAAATCATGTCATTTTTAAAGAAAACAAAATATATATATATATATATATATATACCTTTTATCCACAAATGCTTGTTTTGCATTGCAAATTAATTTTTCAACTCTGCGATGCGCCACAAATTAGGCCTGCACGATAAATCGTTATAAAATCGCGATCTCGATTCACCCTGTTCAAGATTTAATTTTTAAATGACTTCGATTTAAAAAAAAAAAAAAAAAAAAAATCAGCCTTTATTTTGAAAGGACCGCTCTTCACCCTCAGCCAACGACAAAGCGCCTGTTCACACCAAACGCGAATAGAGCGTCTGGCGCGAATGATTTCAATGTTAAGTCAATGTAAAGACGCGTTTACGCGCACTGGACGTCTCGCGGCGCGAATGAGGCGTTTCGCGCGAATGGTGCTTTTTGTGCATTTAGCGTTTGACGCGAATTCGCGTCTGACGCCCGAGTTGAAAAATTTGAACTTTGGTTAACGCGGCGCGAATTTATGCCAATCAGGAGCCTGCTTGCTGCTGTGGCGGCAGGCCCGTCCGAAGTCACTCATTCAAAATGGAAGAACGACTGATATTATCAGTGAGCAGTCACACAGAGATTTATGACACAAGTTCATACTTCAGACAGGAATAAGAAGGCCCTCGCTTGGAAGAGTGTCGGTGAGGAGATTGGGCTACCTGGTAAGTTGTACACATTTCACTTTTGAGTCACGTACACGTTTATCGACCCGCAGCCTTCCCGCGACGCTGACTCCTACGCCGCTTTTCTGCTCTCCAGAGCAAATACAAACAAAGCGGTATCTCTCTCGATGAACGCACGATCAACATCAGCCATCTTGCAAACAGACAACCGCCTAGCACTTGCACCTCCCACAAGAAGCGGATTTCGCCTCGGACGCGTGTCAATTTCGCTTCATACGCTTGTTTTTTACGCGCGTCTATTTCGCTCTAGACGCGCGAATGCATTCAAAATGTTCTAGCGGCAAACTAGACGCGGTAGACGCGAATTTGACGCTCTATTCGCGTTTGGTGTGAACGCTAGTCTCGTGTTTCACTCGTCAAGCGAGCGCGGTAGTTCTATATTGAAGCCTCTACAGGCTTGTGGTGATGTGCAATGTTCTATAGGTGCCAAAACAAATATTTTTGGTACTTCCAATTTGTTTTGTTTTGTCATGGTTCATGTGTGCAATAAACATTACATTTCATGAGAAAAAAAATCGTTGTAGAGAATCGTGATATCAATTCTAAGCTAAAAAATCGTGATTCATATTTTTCCCAGAATCGTGCAGGCCTACCACAAATCACGTAATCATGTTGGAAAGGTCACACGTGACATCAGCGGAAGAACCTATCCAGTATCTACAAAGTTAATGTGCAAAGACTAAATCAAATGGCCTTTACAAAAAAAAAGTAAAACAACGTAGGGAATTTGGAGGAGAAAATGAGTTTTTTACCCTACCGCGGTACTTCCGCCTACGTCAAGTGTGACCTTTCCGACATGATTACGTAATGTGTGGCGCATCACAGAGCTAGTGCAAGACGAGTATTTGTGGTTAAAAAGAACATTTTTATGTACATACCTTATTCCTCAGTTGGTATCAAGTAGATATCTTTGAAGCTGCATTGAACCTGCAATTTGGACCCAGTGAAGTCCACTATATGGAGAAAAATCCTGGAATGTTTTCCTCAAAAACCTTAATTTCTTTTCAACTGAAGAAAGACAGACATAAACATCTTGGATGGCATGGGGGTGAGTAAATTGTCAGGAAATTTTAATTCTGAAGTCAACTAATCCTTTAATAGATTTGGAAACCAACATGCATTAGGGCTGTGCCGATACCATCATATATCTATATACTGTGATACTGTGTCCTTCAGATTCTTGTATTTATAATTAATAATTATTTATTTATATAAAGTCAGACTGATACCAATCATGAGAGATTAAAACCATAGATTCACACTGGGCTTCTCTCTAAAATTTAAAAAATTAACCAATTATATATTGTAATGTATTGAATTCTATATATCATGACATAGTTAGTGATAACCATGCATAATATGGCAGGATATGTCAGATAATCTCAAAACAGCCCTGATTAATCTGGCCAATGTATGAGTCTATCACTAATTGACTGCTTGGTCAAATAACAGAGATCACAAATTATGTTTTCAAATGTTTTTGAGTTAACAAAATAATTCTCTCTAGATACTTAGAGTTTACAGCCGTTAATCAATGAAACCCATTCAATTGTGGTACAAATGTACTGTTTTAAAGGACTCTCATCGAATGCAGAATTGAATGAAGGAACGAACTACCTGACATTCAACGAGGACCTGAATGAATGAAAATCCTCCCAGACAGTCTTGTGTTTAACAAAGCCCGTCTCATTTCCCAAGCTGCCTGCTGAACCACCGTAAATTCACAGCAGTAACCCAGACCATCTCTCCTCCCCATCCCCCTCACGTCATCTCGCTCACCCTTTCTTCCTTTTCTTGCACTTGCCAAGGTCTATAATATCAACGTGAGAGGAATAACGGTGATTTACAGTAACATTACAGATTCAAACGACAGGATGGTGAGAAATGGACAAAGAGGGACAGGAATCGTTAATAATTCCGATTCCAATTCCAAGTTTTGAACAAAAAACAGGTTCTCAATTCCCAACAGTAATAACAAGAGAAACAGTAGGACAGACAAAGAGAAAGCTACTCATATGCTGGTGACAAACCACGTGTGAGCTTCTGTCATATAATTTGGTAGTAGAAGAAGCACTTCAACAGCTGAGATCCCACAAAAAAACGTTCATACATAGACATGCGTATCCACATACACACAATCTATAAATACTGCATTCCTACACCTGCTTTCTGTTTTCAGAAGATTTACTACGATTCATCAGCTCCGATACAGACTATGAGTGGGATTTTTGGAAACACTTTACAATAAGGTTCATTAGTTAAACATTAGTTAATATATTAACTTGCATGAACTAACCATGAGCAATACATTTACTAATCTTCGTTAACGTTAGTTCATGAAAATACGGTTGTTCATTGTTTGTTCATGCTAGTTCACAGTGCATTAAGTAATGTTAACAAGATTTTAATAATGTATTAATAAATGTTGAAATGAACAAACAAAGATAAAAGGTGCCATCGAACGTTTTTTTACAAGATGTAATATAAGTCTAAGGTGTCCCCTGAATGTGTCTGTGAAGTTTCAGCTCAAAATACCCCATAGATTTTTTTTAAATAATTTTTTTAACTGCCTATTTTGAGGCATAATTAGAAATGCGCAGATTCAGGCTGTGGCCCCTTTAATTGCTCGTGCTCTCCGCCCCCTCCCGAGCTCTCGACTCTATTATTGCATAAACAAAGTTTACAAAGCTAATATAACCCTCAAAATGGATCTTTACAAAGTGTTCGTCATGCAGCATGTCTAATCGCATAAGTATGGTATTTATTTGGATGTTTACATTTGATTCTGAATGAGTTTGGAGAGATTTATAAAGAATTAAGTTGTGTTTATGAATTATACAGACTGCAAGTGTTTAAAAATACAGTAATAAATGATGGTAAGTTTAACCACATTTAACAGTACATTAGCAACATGCTAACGAAACATTTAGAATATTTAGAACATTTAGAATCATGTTATCATGGATCATGACAGTTATTATTGCTCCATCTGCCGTTTTTCGCTATTGTTCTTGCTTGCTTACCTAGTCTGATGATTCAGCTGTGCACATCCAGACGTTAATACTGGCTGCCCTTGTCTAATGCCTTTCATAATGTTGGGAACATGGGCTGGCATATGCAAATATTGGGGGCGTACACCCCTACTGTTACGTAACAGTCGGTGTTATGTTGAGATTCGCCTGTTCTTCAGAGGTCTTTTAAACAAATGAGATTTACATAAGGAGGAGGAAAAAATGGTGTTTGAGACTCACTGTATGTCATTTCCATGTACTGAACTCTTAGTATTCAACTATGCCGAGGTAAATTCAATTTTCAATTCGATGGCACCTTTAATAAATGCTGCATAAGGGCAGTTCATTATTAGCTCATGTTAACTAATGTAGTTAAGTAATGTTAACTAATGAACCTTATTGTAAAGTATTATCGGATTTTTTTCTGTTGCTCATATAGCAGACCACTAACACAATGTATGAACATGCTGTATGTCACTTAACAGTATCAATATCAATTTCAGTGATTTTGTACTCATATAATTTTGGTGTTGTTATTCCAAAAACACCTTGTTGCATAATTAAAAGGCAGGGATGTACCGAGATGAAAATTCTGGGCCGAAAACGAAACTTTAGGATGCACTTGACCAAAAACTGAAGCTAAAAATAAATAATAAATTAATAATAAATTCATTTTTCAAAAGTAATAATCAACTCCCAAATAGCTAATTGCTTCTAATCCAATTTGTTGGTGAAATATAAACATTTAAATGACAATAAATTGTATTAAATTGTTTTCATAACAGATTTATTCAAACATACATTAAATAATGAAGACATCACTAAGGTTAAAGGATTAGTCCACTTTCAAATAAAATTTTCAATGGCCTCCTTGCTAAATAAAAGTATATAGAAGATTATATATATATATATATATATATATATATATATATATATATATATATATATATATATATATATAAACCTAATCACCCCCAAAATTAAGTGTACTTTTGTTTTCCAGAGTACAAAATAAGCCATACAAGTACAAGTTTGGAATATGAGGGGGAGTAACTGGTGTGATCTATTCCTTTAAGTGGTACTGAACCCTGAATGTTCCTCTAACTGGGTCAAGCACTAACTTTTGATTTGCACAAGAGAAAACTTCTAACACAGCTGCAGTTAATGCTAGTAATTTGTTACAGACTTACAGGTGCAGGAGCTGAGGAAAGATTACACCTGAGCCATCCGGAAACCCAAGGGAAGCTATTCGAGCCTTAATCTCACAGTGACTTCATAAAAACACTTATAAGAAGCTTAATTAGCTATTCAAAAACAACAGTCACACAATAGGCCCTTCCCCACCCAGCGGCTCCCTAACGGGACCTGAATGAGAACAGGGCATGGAGGGGAGTGCCTCTCTCCCAAAAAACGCCATTGTTTTAACTGCCCTGCAAGAGCTTGTCCTCTCTGATTCTAAAAAGGTCTATTCTGCCTCAAATCCTGCCTTTCACTGAGGCACAACCTCCATTTTGTATAGGACATTATCCAGCAAACAATTGCCTCAAAACCAACATGGTGTGCTGAGATGCCCCATCTGTATTCAAACCCCAGGTTCTTCTGTTGATTCTTTCTACATCCATTTACCCCCTCGAGATACACACACGGTGCCACAAACGACGGCACCACAAGAGGTGCATTTTTCAGCTTCTTTCCTTTCTTCACCTTGACACCTTCTTCCTCCATGGAAAAAAGGAGGGAATGGTTTTCTTATCAAAGGGATTGACTGGAACTACTTCTCACAGCATACTATTTTTATAGTATATACATGTGATGCAAAGCTGAATTTTCAGCATCATTACTCTTTGTCTTCAGTGTCACATGATCCTTCGGAAGTCATTTTAATATGCTGATTTGCTGATCAAGAAACATTTCTTATCATTATCAATGAAAATATTTTTGTGGAAACCGTGATATGTTTTTTAGGATTCTTTGATTAATAGAAAGTTCAAAAGAACGGCATTTATTTGAAATCGAATATTTTATATTATATTGATGTCTTTACTGTCATTTTACTAGTAGTTACTACTACTACTACTACTACATTTGCTGCTTCCCACAATGCAATGTACTAAACCATACATTTCCAGTGTGACAAACAGGAAGCAATATCAACTCATTGGCTTTGAAACAGAATCATATTTACATACAATATAGAGATAGGTTCTAAATTATTCAAACTGGACTGCTAAATTTTAATACATTTTTACATAAACAACTACTTTTCAGGACTCAGGAAAAAAAAAAATAGTACAATACCACTGTTGACTATCACTGAATAGTTCATATTGATTTACATACTATTTTTCTACAAAATAATAGGCAAATTTTAGTAGTAGTATTCCATTCCAAACAGCCTCAATTAGTTCAGATCACAAAATAATGGATTCAAAATGCAAAATATTTTAACGGCACTCACTGAATTAGATCATATTAGTTTGAAACTTTTACCATTGCATAATGCATATTGCTTCACACTATTATTGTTTATAAATACAACAAGCAGAACCCAGCATATACTGAATAGTATGCTAATATTCTGCCAATGTATGCATTCATTCACGTTCTCTGTCCTCTCTGTCGTACAGTCTTTGTGTGAGGGAGTTCACTCTGAACATGCTCAGTACTTGTGTGACATTAAATTAGCATCCAAACACACACACACAAACCGAGTCACTCTCTACCCAAAGTCCACATTTACCTAAATGTGTTGGTTCAGCAGGATTTCTGTGCAAATTATGACAATGGAGAGGAGCCAGCAGCTGGTGGAGAGACCATACCACAAACACACACACACACACACACACACACACACACACACACACACACACACACACACACACACACACACACACACACACACACACACACACACACAGAGGATAAACACAGCTGTAATTTCCTTCATCTTATCAATGGATATCAGAAACAATCGCACATTCAGATGATCTGACGGGCAGCTATTGTATGTGAAAACTCTGTCTGCCAGCTGGTCAGACCTGAAGGCAAGTGTGTGTGCGCACTGCCCAAAGGTCAGTAATGCTGAGAGGGCGATGGTGAGAAGATATGAGAGATATGAGTCCTATACAAAATAATGTCCTATTTTGTATAGGACATTATCCAGCAAACAATTGCCTCAAAACCAACATGGTGTGCTGAGATGCCCCATCTGTATTCAAACCCCAGGTTCTTCTGTTGATTCTTTCTACATCCATTTACCCCCTCGAGATACACACACGGTGCCACAAACGACGGCACCACAAGAGGTGCATTTTTCAGCTTCTTTCCTTTCTTCACCTTGACACCTTCTTCCTCCATACTATTTTTATAGTATATACATGTGAAATCACTCTCCTGAATACAATTATCTGATCTATAAACAGCAACAGTCTGCATGTAGGTTTGACTGTACATAAACCAATATTACTTCAAAATACAACTACAAATTACAACCAAAAGGCTTCTTGATATAGTTCTCAAGCATGCACTCGCAGGTGGTACGAGATACAACTCAAAATTTATAATACTAAAAATACCTATTTATTTCAAAAGAAAATACTTTTATTTATTAATATTATAATATTTAAATTTTATTTTATATAAAATACTTTTATTTGTAAATTAGTAACATTTTTATTAATAATATTATAATTAAATATTAATATTTCGGTGCAATATTGCGGTGTGCAAACATATTTATAATGCCACACAGCATCATACATGCATTTATGTATTAACTATTGCAGGACTGTCTACCACACACTGACTAAACTAACACTAAATGTCATTGCTCCCTATGGAGGCCTCACAGAGCCATCGGATTTCAACTAAAATATCTTAATTTGTGTTCCGGAAGATTAACGTAGGTCTTTCGGGTGTGGAACGGCATGAGGGTAAGTAATAAATGACAGAATTTTCATTTTTGGGTGAACTAACCCTTTAATTACCATGCAACTAGGGAGGTCCAGAGTTGATCTCGAGAATACGTATCAGGTCCGATTAAGCATTTATTTTTTTTTTTACTGATCGGTACTTCATTTTTTTACGCATGTACGCTACTGTTCGCACACAAATTAATTATAAAAATAATATTAAAATTACACTGGGTCTCAAGAAAACCATCCGGCACTTTAAAGTATCAATAAAAAAATACTATGAAACATTAAGAACCTTTTTTACCAAAAAAGAACATTAAAGCAGCTCAAAAACCCTATATAGACAAAAGATAAGTAGAAGGTTCTTTACTCAACCTGTGGTGCTGCAAAGAACCACAACAGAACCTTCATTACACTTACTTAAAATGCTCCTAAACCACGTGTTACATGTCACAGCTGTGGGATGTCTTGAAATAGACGTGAATGAATATTTGGGTGGCTGTGAGCATATGTGTATGCATGTGATGTGTTTATGATCTGTAGTTTATAGTAGCTCAATTACAGCAGCTTTTCAAAGGAGCCAGAGACACTCGCACAGCGAGAGACTCCTTTGTTTACTCCCTTGAAAAGGAGACTAATCTTTTTTTATTTTAATATGCTTGGTGTGACAAAACCAGTAGGAGTTTCATTTTTCCCTCAGAGAAATTCAGCAAGGCTGTGATTTCAGTGTCTGCCCACAGAAAGTCCAAAAATACGCCCATCCAGAACCGTCTCAGCCTACACGCCGCTCGGATGATGTTTAGTAGACGTTTGCTCTTCACATTGCTAACAATTAGCGTCAGCATCACTCCAAACACACACTCACTAACATCCGCACAATACTTGTTAATGCCATTTTGTCATCAAAATTTGGTCTAATTTCTCACTAATTCCTAAAAAGGAACACTAATTAGGCTTTGAAAGCTCTAAAAGTCAAAGATATATTCAGCCACCTCTTCGAAGTCTTTAACCAAAGAGCATTTGAGTTTCATCATGAAAAATTAGCATCAAAGTAGAATTATCTGGACTTTGTAAGGATAATCTCACTAACTCTAGTAAAGTCCTGCTTTCACAAGCTGGTTATTATCCTCTTAAAGATCCACCTTCTGCTCTGAATCTCTGATTGTTCATTATATGGTTCTCCATGAAGAGACTTTTAAAAATCTTTCCTGTAAGAAAAACAACATAAATGAATGATAAAGGTGCATTAAATGTGTTTGAGTATAGACTAACGATTCAAGGTGCAATGTGTAAAATTTGGGAGGATCTATTGACAGAAATGTACATAACTATGTTTTTAGTGGACCTTACATAATGCTGTCTTTCTCTAATGAATTGTATTGCTTTTGTTGTTTTTGTTTTATTCTTTTACTGTAGCGCTTTGGGTTTAAGAAAAGCGCATTACAAATAAAATGTATTATTATTATTATTATGAATCGTTATGTTTTTATTAACTTAGAATGAGACATTTATATCGACATACACCATGGGTCCCCTTACGTCAAGTTGCCATTTTGCGCCAGCATGTTTCTACAGCAGCCCTAAACGGACAAACACTCTACAAAGCCCGTTTCATCACTATGTTGTTGTTCTTCTAAATCATTCATGTTTTAGAGGCAGCATGCATCGTCACTACATTGAATACGCATGAAGAAGAAGTAGTAGTAGTAGTCGTCTGGATTATTAGAAGCAGAGACCGTTCTTTGTTAGAAGTAAGAAGAAACCTCATTGCTTGACTGGCTACTCTCTGCTGTCTCAGACGACAATGACATCCTTGACTTGTGTCGGCCAGACGGCCACCATAGCTTCTCTATTTTTCTTTGAAAGGGAGCGGTGAGTAGAGGTGAGTACCACTGGTTGCAGTTCTCAACCTCACTGCTAGATGCCGCTAAAATTTACACACTAATTATGAATCCATGGTATGAATCCAAGTGCCATGGTAAACCCTAATTCTAATTATAGAAAAAATATGCACATCAAAACCATGTTGAGTGTAGCACACAATGCAAATAAATAAATAAATAACCTGTTATTATTGCTACAAATTTTATTCTACAAATACAACATTTAAAGAAATAAATAAGGTAATTTAAATTAAAATAAATAATTAAGTGCAATTAAAATAGTGTGTGGACATTTACTCTTTTTATCATGTAAACACTGTAAGAACACTACATGAATATTATAATCATTCAATAATTAAGGAACCATGGTATATGTCCCAAAAATACAAATCATAAGATTTACCATGGTACTCCCACAGTACGTTTTGTGTTCTGGTGTATGTTATGCTTTTAGAAGATCTGAAATAATGATAACGCCATTAATAATCATAATCTTTTAAAAAATGTAACATAATAGTTTTTTTAAACTTTAATTTCTACATATTGGTGGGTAACTGATTATATGAAATCTGGATTATGTAATCAGCTTCCAAATTGGGTACTTGTATTTGGATTAAATCACATTTTAAAATACTCATAATCAGACTAAAGTTCCTTTATTATTGACTGATGATTATATATTCACACAAATGCCAGTAAATTCATAATTTATTGATTCTCTATAACTCTTCTTTTTTATTCTTTTAAATTTTTCTTTATAGACATTTCCTTTCTGTATTCACAGAAATCATTTCACTTTCAAGGAATGTTTTCTCTCCGTTGCATATCTAATCAACTCCAGACAAACATGTTAATTATTATTTGAATGATCACCCAGTAAGTCAATTAACCATATATTGCTACGTATTTGAAACTATTTTGTCTTTGAAACATTATCAAAATGCAATGCATTTCAATGTAAATGCAGGATTTCCCAAACTTTTTTTGTCAGCCAAACAACTTTGACCTATCAAGTCCCCCTGAGATTTTAAGTTAATAATTTTACAACACATTCAAATATTTATGGTTCTCTGATGTCACTTAATAATGGTCACATGATATGCAGATAAACAAATAATAAAGTGTTTAATTTGTATTTGTTTTTATATATATGTATTTTAAAATTTACATTAATGATTAGCTTTTCATCAAATTCCCTGCAGTTCCTTCATGAACCCCATTTTTGTCATATTTAATGCACTTTATGATGTTGATAACAAAGAATGGGATATATTTAATTTCTCTTTGTATTTTTAAATCATTATGGTACAAGATTTTTAAAAGTTAGTTCAAAATATAATCTAAAAGTAATCAAAAAGTAGTCCGATTACATTACCAACTACAATTTTCACGATGTAATTTGCAATCAATATCGTACTAAAATTTATAAGTAATCTACCGCGCACGGTCCTTATTCACAAACTCTGCACAAAAACTCTTCATTATGACCACTGCAGGTTTGTATTCCAAATCACAAGATACTCATGTTCAATTATATATTATAATATTATGTATGACGTTACATTTTATATGTTATTGTTAGATGATCTCATGAGGAGACACTGATACCTTGAAACGGAATCGCAAATCTAATGGGATTTCCCTGTAGCCACAAGGCAGAATCTCTGAACATTTTCTGCTCCTGTTTATCAGGGGAAACCAACATCCCCTCAGGGTGTGCATGTGTATGGTTAATCTGCGGTCTAGAAGCACTATTAAAGTGAACGTATAAGCTAACACACAGCTGAGAGGTGCCGTCGATCATAATCCTCTCATTTCACTGTGTATTTGGCTCACACACAGACAATTCATCAAAAAACATCCATCAATTTTTCAACTCAAAAATAAAACCACCTCCAATAAAAAAAGAGTTCTCACAAAAGATGCATTAACGCAGAAGTGCGCAGACACGATTAACGCGCTGCCACAGACTCGCATTGTAACATGTTTGTGGCAAACTGCAGGCTTTCAACACTCGTGAGAAATATCAGCAGCCCAATTACTCTGCACTGACAGATGAATAAGAGGTTCTTGCAAAGTCTGAAAGCTGTTCAAGGAAAACGTAGCTGTGAGTTTTGTCAAAATCGTAGCAAGATATTTTGTTTTTCCTCAATTTATATTGCGATATGAAAAAAAAAGAATAGCTCTATTTGGAAAGAATGAATCATTCTAGAATAACTGGTGTGTTTTTTAGGGGAGTGAATCTGCTTAGACCTAATGCACGGATCCAATATAATGATACTCATCTGTTTTCTTTCTCAAAAGTTTGTTAACATAAGCCGTAACCGAGATGCCCAATTTAACAATTTTTCATGCATGTGTACGCTCAAGCACGAATAGATGCGAAAAAGACTGGAATTCGGTGTGCAGTTCTGTGTGCACAGTAAATAGCGTGTGAGATCTGAATTGAGTTCTCTTTCGCATCTTCTTGTGCTTGAATGGTTTAAAAAATAGCTTAAATGTTTAAACTAACTGACAGGACCCAAAACACATACAAATGATAAACATTCACTCTATGGTTACACTTTGCAATTAATCCGAGAATCATGTGCGCTTCGAACTGTAAAGCCTGGTCCGTATGGATCACGGATCAACTACGATCCCTATACTTGACATCGCACATCCAATACCGTCCAATAACGATAATTTCATTTTTAACACGCGCCGATATGATTACCGATATCTGTATTTACAGTATTTTTCTAAATATTGGGTAGAGAAACCAAAAGAACATCAATCCTATTAGCTGGCTTAATTCGTTTAGCAAATAGATATTTTCTTCAGTTATTTTCAGCTTAAAGGTGCCCAAGAGGTGCCTTTTCAAAAGATGCAATATAAGTCTAAGGTGTCCCCTGAACGTGTCTGTGAAGTTTCAGCTCAAAATACCCCATAGATTTTTTTGTATTAATTTTTTTAACTGTCTGTTTTTAGCCATTATTACATATGCTCCGATTAAGCGTGCGGCCCCTTTAAATCTCCCACTCCCCTGCCCCCGCAAGCTCTCAACTGCCTTAAACAGCATAAACAAAGTTTACACAGCTAATATAACCCTCAAAATGGATCTTTACAAAGTGTTCATCATGCATACATCGATTCCTGTGAGTACAGTATTTATTTGGATGTTTACATTTGTTTATGAATGAGTTTGAGGCTGTGCTCTGTGGCTAACGGCTAATGCTACACTGTTGGAGAGATTTATAAAGAATGAAGTTGTTTATGAATTATACAGACTGCAAGTGTTTAAAAATGAAAATAGCGATGGCTCTCTTGTCTCCGTGAATACAGTAAGAAACGATGGTAACTTTAACCACATTTAAAAGAACATTAGCAACATGCTAACAAAACATTTAGAAAGACAATTTACAAATATCACTAAAAATATCATGTTATCAATGATCATGTCAGTTATTATTGCTCCATCTGCCATTTTTCGCTGTTGTTCTTGCTTGCTTACCTAGTTTATAAGAAGGAGGAAACAATGGAGTTTGAAACTCAACGTATGTCATTTCCATGTACTGAACTCTTGTTATTCAACTATGCCGACGGAACCTTTTATTATGCCTGTTAAAATGTAAGCTTCTGTAAGTTTCATTGTTCATTATAATATAAAATATGAACATAAATAAAATATTTTCATATTTTATCTTTCATTTAATAGCAATATTCAGAGCTGCTCTACTGCATTGGCACAGTAATCACATGATGTTTTCCTAGAATAATGTAGGGAACCACTTCTTATACATAAATCACGTGACAGTTTATGTTTTTACTTACATATACAATTTCGTTTCAATCCAAATCCCTATAAAAAGTACAGGGCTCCAGACTGTGACCAAAATGGTCGCATTTTGCAACCTTTTTTCCTGCCGATGCGACTGCATTTTGTTTGAGGTTGCACTGATGCCACCACCACGTTGCCCAACTGATAAGAGCTGCCATTTCTGTTGCATATGAGAAACATCAAATGGTAAATAAAACGAAAGTGGAATGAAACATCACTCGTTTGAGCTGCACAGCGTGGACCATTTATCAGCTCAGACGAATAATAGACAGCGCAGCACATGAACAGGTTTAAGCCTTGTTTAAATTTTTGCCTGGCTCCGCACCGTGAGCCTTCGCTTGCTGCACGCATTTATACATTACTTGACATGCTCACCGTTGTAGTATTCTTTGAAATGACAGCAGGCGACTTGGAGTAATTAGCTTCTAAACCATCAAGAAACAGTGTTTGTTTTTATTACACTTCACCAAACCCATGCTACAAAAGAACCAAAGAATCCTGTAAAACCCACTAAACCTGGGAGATTATAACATGTGATATTAAAAACAAATATATGGATATGAGAACATATGCATAAAACTAAATTAAATAACAATCTCTTAAATGTTTTGTAATTTCATTAAACATGGCCCTTTATTTTTATTAAAAAGGCTTATTTCTGCTATTGTAGGCTTATTTTGTAAATGTAAGCAATTAATTTAGACAAGCGCAAACTGGGTGCTGATAAGAGATGCCGGTACAGACGTTCCTACTTGGCCAGAATCACCTCAAAGCCGTGTATCTTCAGAAGCAAAGCTGCGTGAAAAGTTACACTCAACTTGCACAACTACCCATACAACGGTGATGTCAATTTTGCTGTGCCGGCGCGTCGAGTATAAACTGGGCTTTGGCTGTGTCTGCGCACAAAGTTACCTCACAAAACTCATTTCAGACAGACTTCTGAGGCAGCGTAACTGTTTAATGATCTACACTACAGCAAAGTATATCAAGCTTTGGTGATAATTAAGCAAATATTTAATTACTACAATAGAAATTTGTCACTAGACATGACATCAGAAGTGGAAAACTTTGGTCAAAAACAAACATTTACACACAAACTGATCACCAACCTTAACTTTCAGATGCCATCTTTATTTTTTATTTTTTAACTGTCACAGAATGGAAAGCACAGGATTGTGGGATACCAAAGGCAGTGAGAGATACATCTATGCTGCCTTCAAAAATCAATCAAATGAAGGTATATCGGGAGGTGGGAAGTGAGGCTAACATTGGATTCTGACGTGCCTTGATGCCTTCCTACCTTAGAATGCATCCTCCGACTGCAACATTTTTCAATTTTTGAAAGCAGCCTTTACTCGCGGGCCGATCTCGATCTCGATCACGCAACAACGTTACACAGAGCTGGGAGATCCAGTGAGAAAGCGTTTAAATTCGTTGCAGGATGATAACATCGCGGCGAGATCTAGTGAGAAGCATTCAAATTCAGCACGGAATTCTCTGTTAGGATTTGGCCATGAACGAACAAGTTATAGAAGGCTTTTCAGTCCACATATCATGTAGAAATGATAACTGTAACCATGGTATTATGGCAGAAATAATGTTTTTACATTATTCATTTCAGGTTTTGTTCAACCTTTTGAGAGTCAAATTGAAGCACTTTTCAAGGACTTTCAAGTGCTTCATAAAACTTTTTTCTAAATATTATCCAATTTAAATGTTATTTTTAATGTGATGACCCAAAACATTATTTGTTCATCCTTTAAAGATGGAACGATTGTAAAACTAAAAGTTTCAAGATGCAGGAAAACTAACACTTGGTGGCAAACAAACAATTTTATTTAAAAATAAAAAGATGAAATTACCACTATAACCAGTTGATGGCAGCAGAAGAGCACTTATTGGATTATTAGCCATTTCCACTCCCTAATATATATATTTTTACACGTTTTTCGCATACCTTTGAATTTATATTTAGACATTATGAAATCATTATTAAAATTAATAATAATTTTTCAAAGTTTGACACTTTATTTGTACACAAAGTGTCATGAAAAACAAAAACTTCTTCAAATTGCGAATGAATTACACAGAAATTAAAGAGTGCTCCTTTTATAATCACTAAAGCTATCAGTCAGTTTAGCATGATACCATAGAAGAACAATGGTAGCCTACTTTTATTAAGAGTAGAATATTTATTCATTTTCCCCCCTAAAAATATGTTACTATTGTTAATAAAAGTTCAGTTTTATCTGCATCTCAACTCAAGTTCAATGCTTTACTGTCAAATATGCACTTTTTTTAAGAAATAAACATGTAACATTATTTGTAACTGCACTTATTAATGCAAAACAATAGTAATTGTATGATTAAATTATCTTTATGATTACCTCCCCCCCCCACTCTTCCATTCCAGCACCTGTCACTCCTACAAACGACTAAAAGAAGTCCTTTAATTATGACAAAACCCCAAATGCTTCAGCATACTTGCAGCACAATCCATAAACCTTTAATAACTTGCAGTCATACTGCGATGGCAAGCTTTTCTGTACAAATTGAATTTCAAGCTGATAATGAAACTATCAATGAAAACAAACGAAGCGTTTTCTGCGCCTGTTCAGCCACTGTGACGTTAAGACCATCTATCAGAAAAGCTATTGACGCTTTTATTGCAGGAATGGTGGATTGGACAGCACATGACAAGGAAGCCGTCTGCAAGAATCCAAGCATCACTGATTCAGAGCATCGTCACAGATTTAAATAAACATCAGCTTTCTGGCCTTTTTTGTTTGTTGGGTAACTTCACATTACATGATTTTGGTTAGAGCTAGAACAATACCATTCTTTTTAGTGTAACCAATCAATTATAATTACACCAGCCAATACTGATTATCTTCATTTAAATGTCCAATAATGTTTTATTTCTGGATTTTGACGCAATAATATATAGATTTTTAGACAATCACATTAAAAACACAACACACACATACATAAAATGTACATTAATTATCGATATGTAACATAGACAATGCAATGTAAAATATCACCCATTGTTACATCAGCTGATGGAGTTAATTTTGTTTCGCATTCCCTTGCTAAAACACAAAGTACCCACATACAAGGTATGGATGGCTGTAAAAATGAAATTACATGCACAGAAATGGTCAAAAACACACCATACCGACTAATGTGCGGTTTTCCTTTGTATAAATCAAGATGCAATGATAAAAATATGGCAAATTAAAAATTATAATGGCATAAAACCGAAAGCATCGTGAATCAATGCGAGAAAAAAAAAAAAAGAAAAAAAGAGAGAAAGTAGCACAGGCGCTCAAATGCGCGTTACACCGTAACGCTGATCAACAAAAGATCTTTTATTGCGTCATAATCGCTGTTACATTGTTACACATGGACGCGTCCGATTTTTTTGATCGCGCTTAGTATTTCCTCATAACAGCGTTTATGATTTGATCTCTTGTGTGTTTAAAGGCCTCAAACTCCTCAGACACCATTTTGAGTGTCTCTGTGTCTCAGCTCTATGGAATGTCCAAATGCATGACAAGGGAATGAACAAAGTCAGCATGAAAAATCCATCTCATTCATGGATCCGTCCCGAAAACGGCGTTAACCGATATTCTGAACTCGAATAGCTGAAGCGAGTGCATCAGTTGTTGTTTTTTAAATCACCATTAGACAGCATTAGAAAGAGCCTCACCATCACTAACACACACTGGCAGGAGAAAAGCATTGCTGCTGTTTGATGGTGGTGAAGCTCTAATGGTGGTTGGATGGTGTTTCTGGACTTTGCAAATCACTACACTACTTTGAAAATCACACTACATAAAATGTTACTTACCAGTGTGCGATGGTTTAGATGGGTCACCCTGATCCAGTCTGTGATCCCGATTTAGAGCGATCTTCTGGGTTGCTGAGGGTCAGTCTATTCTCCGTGAGTGTGAAGGTTTCCTCCTCCGGTTGATTTTTCAGGCTGTATGGAAGCACATAAAGCGATGGGGGATGGGGGATGCCAGAAGAGAAGAGAGGAAGGGAGGGGGATAGAAAGAGAGCGGGGGGGGGGGAGCAACATGGAAACACAAGGGGAGGACCTCTGTGTCTGACGCACGACTGAACGCACCAGTCACTCAGTGCACCATCCATTCGCCATATGCACGAGCAAAAATCATCCAATATGGCCAAATAGGGAATGCATGCGTGTGCATGAAAATAAACCATACTAATTCTGCTCTAATGATACATATGCATAAGCATCAATGTATGTGTAGTCTATGTGAAAACAGCCTAAGCGATAGTCAGATAGAAAGATAGATAGAAAAATGCGGCAGCAGTTCATGTACGCACTTTTTTTGTTATTGTTGTTGTTGTTGTTTAGTGTTGGTGCATTTTAAAGCTTTTATTGCACAAACATCCATATTATTTAAATATTTATATTATAACTAACAACAACAATGATAATAATATTTTTAGTGAAAAAAGATAGTTGATATAGTGACGAAAATGTATTTTTCCTTAGGCAGCCTATAAAATTAATAATGAATAAATACCAATTCGATCATTTTTTTTTGCCTTAAATCAGACATAATGTAAACTATATCAATTTGCATATATATATATAAATAATAAACAAAAATAATATAATATAGGCTAACAGCATTTTTTTAGTTTGCGCGCCCTCTAGTGTCTGTAATGAACCTATACATGAGGTAGGGAAAGACATGAAAGCGGGTTGAAAGCAATTGAAACAAGAAATATGTAAACTAGTCTCATATTTCAACAAGTGGGGCAATGAATAAATCTTAGTATCGTTCTGAATGGCCAATTTCCTTGTGAACCGGATAAAGAGAAAGCAGCTCGGGAAAGAACAACAATGCCACCTTGTGTTTCGAACATGATATAAGATTACATTTCATCTGTATCGCTTTTCCTTTTGTGTTCTTGAGAGATTATTTGTAACGTATAGGCCTATACAATGCATATTACATAAATTCCCTTACAAAAAGGAACTTACATTTTGAATAATAGTATACTTATATGACATTGTGTTTGTGTATAGCATGATTATTCAGCTACACGTTATTAAACAGTACTTGAAAGAGCACAATGGATTTTCCATCTTGGTATATTCATGATATCACCATGTAATTCCATTTTATATATATATAATGTTTTTATGTTTTACATTTTTTGACAGTTGCTTTAAGCGGAATAGTCAGAGCAAATAGTATCAACAGAGCTCCAGTTCTTATGAGATGAGAAACTCAACAGCGCCCTCTTCTGACAATCAACAGACTGGCCGACAGTCTTATGAATTTACAGTGAGAGAGAACATTACAAATACAGAACATTTGGATTAGAGTCTCCCTCTTACAACAATGTTTTCTCAGCATATCAAGGCAGGCTACTCCTAAAATATCATTGTAGTTCCCAAGCTATTCTTGGAAGTACCTTGAAGCATAGTGTAAATACTATGGCACATAAATCAGTCAGAAAGAAATAAAAACATGTCCATAATACCATGGTACATTTGTATACTATAATACAGGATAGGCAAAGTAGTTAAAGCTCTGGACAGGTAACCAAAAACATGGTATCAAACCTGCAAGGTTCAAACTAAAGAACACAAACTAGCATCTTTCAAGGTTAAGGATATTTCAGGTGGATTGTTTCTGAAATACAAGTGTACGACAATTCTGCAAATGATATTTACTTGTATGTTTTATATAAGTAAGCTTTATATTTCTTATGTTCTATTATATAAAGTCTTTCCTATTATATAAAGTGTCTCTAATCTTTTAGACTTTTAGTCTTTGTTTGTTTCTGAAATGTACTTAATCCATCCATTATTTCTCATCTTTAAGTGGAACCCATAATCTCAACACTTAGGCCTATAAATGTTCTTAACTATTGTTGGCACTTTTTGTAGGCTTACTGCCTATTACTCTAAATTATTTATTCTTTATCTTATTAGATCAACTTTATGCCTTGACCTAACACTGACAGAAAATCCTCCCTGCTATGACACTGAATCACCACAAGAGGGAAATGAGGCTCTATTCTCACTGGGCCAGAACATCTGGTGGGCTCCACCCAAAGTACTGTGTGTCCTTATGAGAACTATTTCAAGTCTCACTTGTTTTGAATAAGTACCAAAAGTGACATAACTGAGCATTTAAGGAGCTTTTAATGAGGTCAATGAAATTCTCTTTTGATATATGTAATCCTAATTCAGGAAATGGCTACCCAAACAGCATTATTTGAACATTTTCTGGTACATGGTGTGAACGTGTAAAATAAAGCAAAGATAATTGAATCCATGTTGTTTCATTCAATGTCACTGTGTTACTTGCAATTTCGGGTAACATTTTATTTTACAGTGTCAAGAGCTGTTACTTGAGATTACTCAGTACATAAATGTATAATTACAGTGTAACAAGGACACCTTAAAATAAAAGTGTAACCCAATTGCATTGTAATTATTTGTGAAATTTACAAGCAGAGATGTTTCAGAAATTATTCAGAAGAGTGCAGGTTATTTTCTATGCAGTCAATGGATATCTCTTTGTCAAATGTTTTCTTTGCTGCCCCAAAACTTTATTTATCAGTATCACTCACAAAAAATACCATGGTACATGTTTTTTTGGACGTGGTACCATATTTGTAGATTAAATTCATGCAAAAACCATGGTGCACAAATTTCATGTATGCTTACCATGGAGCTCCAAAGCATTTCCAAAAATATCATGGTACTTTGCCAAATATTCAAAAACATGGTACTAATGTTAAAGGTGCAATATGTAAGAATTTTGCTCTAAAATATCCAAAAACCACTAGGCCAGTGTTATATATTTTGTTCACTTAAGTACGTACAAAATCCCAAATGTTTGCAACTATTTGTAAATTGTGAGAAAATTGCAATTTTAAAGTTGCAGTCGCACAGACGAACTGCTGCATGCTCGAATTTCCCGCTGTAATCCACCATGTCGCTCTTATTATAAAACATTACTACAAGCTTACCGTTGTGAATTGAGATAAGATAATGAGATAGTTTTGAACACTGGCTGGTTATGCACTTGCTCAAAAATTGATTTTGGATCATTTTTAACCAAAAAAAGTTACGGACTGCAGCTTTAACCAAGGCTCCGGGACGTCAATTGCGTCATACTCGCGTTACCCTCAGTTTACAGTTTTATTTTGTAGAAACCATGGAAACACCAAATACGCTTTAATATATTACATGTTTTAATACAACTTTTGATATATTTATAGACAGAAAACTAATTATTGTTATATAGCTCAACACGTTTAATCTTATTGTTTAAATCTAATTTTCTTGTTTTTTTGCAAGTACCATGCTTTACCATGCCTCAGAGAAAAACACTATTTTGTGAAGTATCTAACATAGCATAATCAGATGCAGCTTTATTTTTATTAACAGTAATACAGAATTTTCTCCATCATACAATACCTTTTAAAATTAATTTCATGCCATTTATCAACACAAGCCATCCAGCATTTAATATGATATTCTAAAATCGATCTATCTTACTGCAGTGTGCAACAGTGTCTCACAGCAGCAGCCGAGTGAACGCACAGAGTAACGTTATAACATTTTCAACACACTCAAATGTATCTAATATGATAAACAGAGCTGCGTTACCTCAAACTCATGACTGGAAAAGCGGAAGCAGCGTCGGTGACTGTGTCATAATGAAAGTTCCACTGTTCGTGGCGTGTGTTGTGCAATGGCTCCAGCGGCCTCATTCAGCTCCCACAACACTCGGTCCTGCTCTGCTTCATACTACAGTAACGTTAATAATCACATCCATGAACATGATTTCTTCCCGAGTCCTATCCCACTTCTTTTCCACCGGGCATTGAGGTGAAGACCACATGTCCCAAGATTCCATGCTCAAACTTGGCGCCATCAGGCTACGCCTTTGTTTTGAATAGACCTCTAGTGACCTCTAGCGGACAGAAAATTTTACATATTGCACCTTTAAGCTGGTTTGACCTGTTCCCCACCCCCAGCAGGGTAGTTAAAGGGATAGTCCAACCAAAAATTAAAATTCTGTCACAAAAAGGATATTTTGAAGAATGTTGGTAGCCAAACAGTTGATGGGCCCCATTGACTTCCATTATATATATTTATATATATATATATATATATATATATATATATATTTATATAGATATATATATATATATATATATATATACAGCTATGGAAAAAATTAAGAGACCTCTCCAAGTTCATACATCAATGTTAAGTGGTCTCTTAATTTTTTCCATAGCTGTATATATATATATATATATATATATATATATATATATATATATATATATATATATATATATATATATATATATATATATATATATATATTCCATATTATGGAAGTCAATGGGATCCAGGTTTGGAACAACTGAGTAAATGATAACAGAATCTTCATTTTTTGGGCGAACTATCCCTTTAAGATAAGGACTACTAAAGATATAATTGCTTATGTTTGAGTGGTTAATTCCACATCTTCTCACCCTGACAACAGAAAAAACATGTTTCTCTTACAGAAGTGTGCACCTCAAGTTTTCTGAAGTATAAATAACAAGGTCTGATGAAATCAGACATGACAAGGTGCCAAAACACTCCTCATTCATTATCCTAACACAAACAACACTGAGCAGAACCGTGTTTAACAGGTGAATGAATGCAACAGAGGTGTGGAGAGCAGAGGACACTGCAGTATGCTAATCAAAAGTGTTAATGCGTCAGCCCTCATCTGAAGAGGCAAAGCGCAACATACTCACCACCACTGCGTGTGACAAAAGTCATTTATGAAACAGCAAGATCAAAAGAACTAGTTGAAGCAGCCAGTGAACAGTATAATTTTCATGCCTGCTACGATGACATGCTCCTCACAAAAGTGTCCAGGAATTTGTTCGACACAGTCTTTACAACTGATTGACTGCACTTTCATTTTGCAGGTGACAAAATCAGATTGGTGTGGCTCAAGGATCCACAAGACTAATTTTGGCTATGTTCTTAGTATTTTTGCTTGTTTTCTATTGCAAATACTTGCAAATTCTTACAAGCATTTACTTGAGAAGGAAAATAATTTAAAGGTCCCGTTTTTCGTGGTTTTTTGAGGCTTTGATTGTGTTTATAGTATGCAATATAACATGTATTCATGTTTCGCGTGTAAAAAAACACAGTATTTTTCACATAATTTACTTAATTTACAGCTGTTTCCACTGTCATAAAAACGGGCTGCTGACTTCCTTGTCCTATGAAGTCCCTCCTTCAGAAATACGTAACGAAATAACAAAAATAACAGCGTTTCGACAACATGGCGACAAACACAATCTACAAACGCAACTCTTGTGTATTCCTGTGGGCGGAGGTTAGTCAAAAAACTGTTTTAGTGACGTCATTAAAGAAGGAAGTAGAGGGATGTAGTCCAAACTGGCCGTTCGATGTAGGCGACTTCTGTTAAATAAAATATCTCGCTTGGCATTGAACGTTAAAAACTTTTACAGATTTTATTTATACTCTAACAACAACATTACACACTAACTAAAGTTTGAAACATGGGATCACGAAGAACGGTGTCACAGACACGTCAGGCTCCACCTCCTGTGTTCCTCCTTCCGTGTGTGTGAGTGTTCCTCGTCTACCATACTCCATCTCCTCGACTACCAACTCCATCTGCAAAGACAAGGACAGTATCAAACCTCTACCTTCTCATTGAAACCCTCCATCTTCCATTTACTCACCTGCTTATTGCTGATTCTCTAATAAACCACTATACCTGCTTTTACTTCTGTCTCCGTGCCGTCTGTATCATAACAAACGGGACCTTTAAGATATTTCTGTCATTACAACTCTGTGTTTGGCATGTTAATGGATATGACAATGTTGATATGTTTGGTCATGGCAGAATATATCTGCTATGCTGCTGCTGTTATTGCTGATTTGCTACTGTCAATACATACACAAAATGCTGCTGTGAGCAAATAAGACATGATGCTGTTGTACAATATAGCATACATGAATTACCCATAGCAGATCTATACAGGTGGAGCTGGGGAAGGTGGAGGGTTTCTGAAAGTGTGCTGCAACTGCTACAGCAAATGCTGACCAAGTATTTGAAGGTTGAGCAGCGAGCTGATTGGTTCCTGCTGTATCAGTAGCCAATCAGCTGTGCCTGTAGAGAACAGCTATGTTTCCATATCGCATAAAACATTTGTGAATAAAGCACTGTTTCCATCCAGTGAGTCAAAGAACAAAATCATCACTTCCTTATAAACTGGCACTAAATATCGCTAAGAAAAATGAAAGTTGCAGCAGTAGAAGCCACTGTATATAATAATTTCTGTATATAATTACTTGCTGATGAAACCTAATAAATGCTGTTATGTTGTTTTGCATTCAGATGCCTGGTGTCTGTGAACACAATCATGTGATGCACTTTTGGGAGGGAACTATACTGAACCACTTTAAGGACAGTCTTTGCTCAGGCATTACAAAATGACCAAAACAGCATTTCGTTTACTCCTTCTAGTTCCAAACCTGTATGAGTTTCTTTGTTCTTTGAGAGATCTGCTTGGTTACAATAATTCTTCCAAATATCTTCCTTTGTGTTCAGCAGAAGAAAGAAATTTAAACAGGTTTGGAACAACTTGATGGGGAGTATGATGACATAATTTTCATTTTTGGGTGAACTATCCCTTTAAGGACCTATCAGCCTGTGCCATCTAGAGTTTTGTGACAGAACTTTGTATTTAAGTCTTCTTTTAAAAAAAATTAAGTGAGTTTATGCTTAAAACAATCTGCCAAAGGGGTACATCGATATTTTGATCATTTAAAAACAAGTCAAAAATTCATTTTTTGCAGTGCATTTCTTTCAACTTCTCATATCACCATTCCACTGATTTTCCACCAGAGAATCAGCACATATTCCATTTGGTCATTCTTAAGACGACCTTGTGGACTTTGAGATCTTGGACCTTCCACCATGTAATAGAGTGCTGCAGGGATGATGTATTTTTGAAAGTTAGAATCACACTTGACAACACGCCAATATGATGGATTATTTCGAGATAATCTTCACAAATGAACACAAAAAATTTGAAGCCTAAATACAATCACAATAAGTAAAATGCTAAAGTAGACTATAAAGGAAATACACCATGGTCACATGACTTCAATATCATCATCGCTAAGCTTCCAACAAATACATTTTTATGTTAAAACTACAAGTTGGGAAGTTTGAGTTAGAATAGATTGCATGAACACATAGATGAGTTTCTCTGCTCCAAGTGATGGAGTTTAATTTCTCAGACAACCTCTGAAGTCCCATTTAGCCACTTGTTTGCTTTATCAAGACATGTACTTTATGTCAGAGCTTGTGTTAACCAAAAACCCACTAACTTCAGGATGGACTTTTCATTTCTGTAGCACTCTATTCTAGATCTTTCTATCTTAGACATTACATACTCATTCATACACACTAGTGTTTTGGATAATGAAAACCAAGTAACCTAAAGTCAACAAAGTGAGTAAAACTTTGTGAACAGGTCAACTTTTATTCTCATAAACATCATGAAGGCATCCTGATATATGTAGTCCAGCTCATTGTTACTTCTCTACACGTCTGTCTGGTTTCAATCCCTCAGATATTACAGGCTGTTTGATCTTATTTTGTTTGAAATTCTGCATAGAGTATGGAAAAAAAAAATAAAAAATCAGGGACTGACTTGTGCTTTTTCTCTTTGTATTTCTTCTCCTTTTTTTTCCCTCCAGGTCCCACAGAGAAACTGATGTGACTTTGAATGAAGAACCTGAGGGCTTAGCGTTGATGTTGGTAGGCCTCAAGAGACGCTACAATCTCGTATGACTTCTAAAAAGTCCTACAACAAGCCCAGAGAGCCTTGATTTTGTAGCCGTTGAACACCGCCGAGTTAAAACGGGACAGAGTGCGAGACAGACAGAGAGAGAGCAACAGTCTTGAGACGTACGTTTGGCAGGAACAAGGACAACACATGACAGCCATCAAGAAGATAAGAACATATTTCAGAGAGACTCTTGTCAGAAAATTTTCGAGTCGTCTGTTTGTTGTCAGAGCCACGTTCACGGTTCCAAACTGCACCATGGAGAGGTAACTCCGGTCAATGACTGTTTTGCCAAGGACAAGCAAACATCTACCATCTGAGTGTGTTTTACATCAAATAAAGTATCCGAATGCCTTGAGGCGAGAATTTCAAACAGCTGAAAAAGTGAATGTCGTACTGATAGCGGTGACCGTTTTAACTCGGTGAGACCTGCTGTTACCCTGCAAAAAGAAGGTGACTGGCTTATGTTGAGCGAGACATAAACCAGCAAGACTTCTTTGGTCAACCACCTTCACCTACCAAGTTTTGCTGGAGAACAGCATGGCTATGCAAACCAGCAAAAATCAGGAGACTCATTCTGCAATGCTGGCATCAATACCACATTAGCAACTAGCAGCCATGTCAACCATATTAGAAAAGGTCACGCAAATCTGGCAATAAAAACATGGAAATGAATTGATAAATGCAGCATATGATTTATATACACGTGATGAGTGCTTATGAAGCAATTAAAATTACTTTTTCCATCACAGTTCCTGTCATTTCAATTTTCAAATATCATTGAAAATGAGACTGATTTGCTAATGAATCATTCAGGCCAACTTTTGAATCAGGTCACCAAATAAAAGGAACCAATTTAGAAAGGCCTATTTAAAAAAATGCAAAACAATGTATTAAAAGGCAGCAGCTATTTGCACTAAGTGTAAATATCAATAGATGCTATTTACACATATTTTCTTAGTGATAGATGTTATTTACACTAAGTAACAATAACAGCAATTTCTTAGCGATATGCTGTTTACACTAGGTAAAAATAGCGATTCTATTTACACCATGTAAAAGTATCAGTTCTTTGCAATATGAGTAAATAAATAGTAATGCTATCTATATTTTATATTGGCAAATACTATTTGCACCTCAGTATTTTTGTACATTAACATGATGCAATATAACATAGAGTGTAAATGATTATATTTATTAAAATTATTAAATGGATGCTGGGACCCTACCTAATAAACACTTATTAAACACTTGTTCGTGGTTTTTATTTCCACTTTTAGATGCAAGCTCGGCAAAAGGCAGATTCGAACCTGTGTCGATCGTGTTAAAAGCCAGGTCTGCAAGCCTTACTCACTGAAGAAGCTGAATTCTGTGAGTCTTTCTTAAAACTTGAGTGGCCCAACAAGACATTGGTGGGCGGAAATAGTGTAAATAGCGTTTGCCAACAAGGGACGCTATTTGAACTTAGTATAAATAGACACTCCGGTGTTAAAATGCATTACTCCGTTTTGTCTCCAAAAATGAGTACAAACAATTTTCACTCAGAAACATTTCACAAACACTTACAATGAAAAATGACAAGTAACACATTAAACACAAAATTATTTGAAGTAGAAAAACTGAAATAGTATTTTCTTGTAAAAAGTACTCCACTAATTTTTTGTTTTCGTCATGATCCTAGCCTGGGTTTCCCTGTTTTGTAAAGGACTTTTAAGTTGAAGTGTTTTCTGTCCCCTTTGTTCTTGTGTTTAGTTCCTGTTTGCCTCCTTACCTTAGGCGTTTCTCAATACCAAGTTCGGACTTGCGTCCTTGGTAGTTAGGACTTGGCAAGTTTGACTCAGGAGAACAAACTCCAGTGAACGGGAGAACACAAGTCTGGTGATACTGCAAATGGCACAGCAGTGTACTTGATAATGTCACTCAGCTCGCTCTGGCTTCGGTTATCTCTGTACATTTTAGGCAACTATAAAACGAAATGTGCTATAAAACACCAGTCTGCCTCTTTTCGTTTTATTTAAAAAACATATTAATAGCTTCACAAATGTGGTTCAGGCAATGCATTCATTGATTATCTTCAATGTCTGCATATATAGTATTTAACCAAACAAAATAACAAACAAATGTTTACATTTCAAAAATATTAAACATATTAATGTGCATACTCTGATTATCTTCACTGTAATAAAATGAATTATAACATTAAACACAACCCTGTCTCTTTTTGTTAAATGTCAGTTTTAATGATCAATAATAGCCATCATAAAAAGGTATAAGAATATACAATAAGAAATAAAGCAAACAATTCAGTCAAGCGTACAAACCCGATTCCAAAAATGTTGGGACACTGTACAAATTGTGAATAAAAAAGGAATGCAATAATTTACAAATCTCATAAACTTATATTTTATTCACAATAGAATATAGATAACATATCAAATGTTGAAAGTGAGACATTTTGAAATGTCATGCCAAATATTGGCTCATTTTGGATTTCATGAGAGTTACACATTCCAAAAAAGTTGGCACAGGTAGTAATAAGAGGCCAGAAAAGTTAAATGTACATATAAGGAACAGCTGGAGGACCAATTTGCAACTTATTAGGTCAATTGGCAACATGATTGGGTATAAAAAGAGCCTCTCATAGTGGCAGTGTCTCTCAGAAGTCAAGATGGGCAGAGGATCACCAATTCCCCCAATGCTGCGGCGAAAAAAATTGCAAAAGTTATCATCATCTACAGTGCACATATCAATATCATATACAATATCATCCAAAGATTCAGAGAATCTGGAACAATCTCTGTGCGTAAGGGTCAAGGCCGGAAAACCATACTGGATGCGTGTGGCATGGGCAGCTTACACATCTGGAAAGGCACCATCAATGCTGAAAGGTATATCCAAGTTCTAGAACAACATATGCTCCCATCCAGACATCATCTCTTTCAGGGAAGACCTTGCATTTTCCAACATAACAATGCCAGACCACATACTGCATCAATTACAACATCATGGCTGCGTAGAAGAAGGATCCGGGTACTGAAATGGCCAGTCTGTTGTCCAGATCTTTCACCCATAGAAAACATGGTGGTAAACATGGCCTTGTCCCAACTTTTTTGAGATGTGTTGATGCCATGAAATTTAAAATCAACTTATTTTTCCCTTAAAATTATACATTTTCTCAGTTTAAACATTTGATATGTCATCTATGTTGTATTCTGAATAAAATATTGAAATTTGAAACTTCCACATCATTGCACTCTGTTTTTATTCACAATTTGTACAGTGTCCCAACTTTTTTGGAATCGGGTTTGTACAAAATCAGCACTTTAGTAGGCTACAATGGTAAAGTTTAATAGCCTAAATATATAAAGTTATGAAACGTCACTTTGCCCTCAAAATGATTTGTCACGGAACAAATGATAGATTTGTGAGACCAAAGATCACCTGTTAGATATACAAAAGACGAATTATCTCATGTTTAACATCAGAGTCAGCGGCAAACGTCAGAAGGACTAGCCGAGGTAAGGCTGCTCTCGGCTGGGCACAGAGCGCCCGGTGATTGCCTGGATCTCACAACTCCAACAATGTCAGATCAAATTTTCAAAAAGGCGCTATCTTTATCAATAAGCCATAAATTTGAGCTTTAAACCAATACATTCTCGCCTGAAAAAATCTTAAAACTACATATCATGACAAGAACAGTAATATTTTTAAATTATGCGGGTTTTCTCCTTTACTATTGATGCTTGCTGGTTAATGCGAGATGCATTCTGGAATACCTGGCAGTCTCAAGTCCACAATTCTTTAATGCTTTAATTCTGTTTCCCAAGTTCCTTGTTGTTCTGTTTCCTATATTTTTGGTTGTTTTGTTAATAAATATTATTGCTTCAATTGGATCCTATGCTGCATTTTTAAAGTTCACCATATATATATATATATATATATATATATATATATATATATATATATATATATATATATATATATATATATACATACACACACTGCCCTCCAAAAGTTTGGAAACACCCCTGGCAAAGTGTGGTTTTGGACGATATCAGCATAAATCCTTTTTTTGGTGCAAATACATTACAATAACTTGACATTATCAGTGAAGACCCGCAATAATAATTTTCATTTTGATTACTTAATAATGGCAACAGACATGCCCCTTTGCCAGCTGTGATGCCTGGTTACTGGTTTAAACTTGGCCCAGGTTTGTAAAAGATTTTTGGGTCAGCAGCACACCTTAATAGCTTCAACAATTGATTGCCAATTAAGTTTAGAGCACAACGAACCAATTAGAACCCAGTTTAGGTCAGATAGCTGCTAATGGTGGATATTTTGATGAATCGAAAATTTAGTTTTTTTTTTCTATGCATAAACTATTTATATAATAAAATGTTTTCGTAGTTTGTGTAGTCAAAATTATCACAAATTAAAAAGAATTCATTTTCACTAAATATATTTTAATGTGAGAGTGACAGTAAAACTTGGTAAAAAAGGTTTGATTGATTTTTTTTATTTTTTACTTATTTTATTTTTGTTTTTACAAAAAATATTTTGAGATCAAACAAAATCAGCAGATCCCCTGTGGTATTGCCACCGACCCCTGTTGAAGACCCTTGAACTTTTAAAAAACCTTAAGACATCAGTGAGAGTGTGTTGTCTAATCAAGACAAATCAGTTAAAGTAAAGTGAATAAGGTACTTTTGCTCTGACTTGTAATTGTAGACTCTCTCTCTCATTATAACGCTGCGGTGACCCCCGGGGTCTCACAACAGCACTGGCGCTAAAGAGGCAGCAGCGATGAGGGCTTCCAGTTTGGCTTCATTAAAGATGAAACAGAAAACACAAACACCCACTGATTGATACGAGGGGCTATGCATGAAGCCGCCGTGCCAGACCGCACTTCTCATTGGACTTCTGAAGGTGCGTCTGTCTATCCATTAACAGCCCATTATGTTCAGCACCAGAGCTCTTATGCACATCTCTCTGAGCACCTCGCCACTGACCTCTCATCAAAGGGCCACGGAGAAAAGAAGAATGGAGGAAATCAAAGAAGAAAACAATAATTTTAGAGCAAAAGGAAATGGTTCTTGGAAATGTAAAAAATAACACTAAAACCTGATTTATGGTTAGGGTGTCTATATGCAGGGTTCTGCACCATTCAGAATTGAGTTGAGAATACCTTTGCTGATTTTCATTTTAGGCAGCAAACAGAATGCACAATTGCAAACTGAATTTGAAATAGCAAAGAAATTCAAATAACTATTATTAACTAGAAAAGCGAAGACAAACTTTGAATGACGGCTTGACAAACATGTTTGACAGATTAAAAAAAAAAAAGCTTAAAAAGCCATTGAAGTTTGAAGGATTATAGACCTTATAGATAGATAGATAGATAGATAGATAGATAGATAGATAGATAGATAGATAGATAGATAGAGTATCTCACAGAAGTGAGTACACCACTCACATTTTTGTAAATATTTTATTATATCTTTTCATGTGACAACAGGGGACGGAGACACAGGTAAAGTGCAAGTAGATGTTTATTAAACAACCAGAGAGTGCAGGTGAGTAAATGTAGATATATTCCGTGACTGATGATGATCGTGGAGCTGATGCTTATCTTGTATTCCCAGGGATCGTGTATGGCAGGCAGACGAGGAGCTGATGAGACACAGAGACACTCACAGGAGACACAGAGAACACTAGGAGTCGTGGAGAACACTAGAGACAGGTAAGTATTCGCTGGAGGAGTCCTTGAGGTAAGCATAACAGGTTGGTATGCATTAACGAGAACGGACAGTGACTGAGTGTTCTGGAGTGTCCTTTGTAATGCTTTTGATGGTGTTTGTGATGAGTGTCAGGTGTGGCTTGTTAGTTTTCTGGTGAGGGAGTGCACTGTGATTGGGTGAGTGTAGAGACTGGCGTGTCTGTGACAACAGCTTGTATAACAGTGTATATTTGCTGTCCCCTCAAAATAACTCAACACACAACTATGACGAGCAGGGCGGGCGAGAGCAGTGAGGGAACGGCGCGAGGCTGGTGACGTGAGTGATAATGAGCGTCACCTGCGAGGCGTGCCGGCCTCGAGTCTCTCACGGAGGAGCTCCGGAGGCATAAAAGGAGGAGCGACTACAGTGAAGGAGGAGAGAGGACCAGGCCTGGACTTTCTGTTATGTTTTATTATGTTTGTGTAAACAAAGAACAACCCTCGCGGACGTCTGCCGGCATTACTTTCGTTTTGTTCTTTGTTTATTTTATATTAAAGTTTGTTGAATGTTCGCCGATTCCCGCCTCCTTCTTCCTGAAATAGAACTTCGTTACATTGGTGCCGAAACCCGGGAGGAAGGAAGGACATGCTGTCGAAGAGCCCTCGCTGCTGAGGGGGATCGCGGTGCTGCGGAGTTCGGGCAGCGCGGGAGTGTGTGTAGACCGCGAGAGGCTGCCCGAGGCGGTGGTGCTGGAGCCTTGTGAAAGGTGGGACGGAGACCCGGATGCCGTGCTGCTGGGAGGAGGAGGGGTGGCTGCCGTCCTGGACCTGGAGGGAGCGGAGGAGTCGCCGCCGTCTGCAGTGGGCCGGAGCCTGCTGCCGTCTGCCATGAAGGGGAGGAGCAGGGGACGGGGGACTCGCTGCCGGTTGCCCTCAGTCGGAGGAGCCATCGGCGGCCGCCAGGAGGCGGTCGAGGATCGGGCCGTCCACCGAGCGTCCAGTGCCACCGCATGGCACTGCGACCCTCGCGGACGTCTGCCGGCATTACTTTCGTTTTGTTCTTTGTTTATTTTATATTAAAGTTTGTGGAATGTTCGCCGGTTCCCGCCTCCTTCTTCCTGACATTGAACTTAGTTACAACAACCATTAACGTTTAAAACGCTGGCCACAAAAGTGAGTACACCTCTAAGTAAAAATGTCCAAATTGGGCCCAATTAGCCATTTTCTTTTCCCGGTGTCATGTGACTCGTTAGTGTTACAAGGTCTCAGGTGTGAATGGGGAGCAGGTGTGTTAAATTTGGTGTTATCGCTCTCACTCTCTCATACTGGTCACTGGAAGTTCAACATGGCACCTCATGGCAAATAACTCTCTGAGGATCTAAAAGATGATTAGATAAAGATGGCGTAGGCTATAAGAAGATTGCCAAGACCCTGAAACTGAGCTGCAGCATGGTGGCCAAGACGATGGCCTCGCCATGGTCAACCAAAGAAGTTGAGTGCACGTGCTCAGTGTCATTTCCAGAGGTTGTGTTTGGGAAATACGTATGAGTGCTGCCAGCATTGCTGCAGAGATTGAAGGTGTGGGAGGTCAGCCTGTCAGTGCTCAGACCATACGCCACTCACTGCATCAAATTGGTCTGCATGGCTGTCGTCCCAGAAGGAAGCCTCTTCTAAAGATGATGCAGAACAAAGCCCGCAAACAGTTTGCTGAAGACAAGCAGACTAAGGACATGGATTACTGGAACCATGTCCTGTGCTCTGATGAGACCAAGATACACTTATTTGGTTCAGACTGTGTCAAGCATGTGTGGCAGCAACCAGGTGAGGAGTACAAAGACAAGTGTGTCTTGCCTACAGTCAAGCATGGTGGTGGGAGTGTCATTGTCTGGGGCTGCATGAGTGCTGCCGGCACTGGGGAGCTACAGTTCATTGAGAGAACCATGAATGAGCAGAGCATGATCCCCTCCCTTTGGAGACTGGGCCACAGGGCAGTATTCCAACATAATAACGACCCCAAACAGACCTCCAAGACGACCACTGCCTTGCTAAAGAAGCTGAGGGTAAAGGTGATGGACCGGCCAAGCATGTCTCCAGACCTAAACCCTATTGAGCATCTGTGGAGCATCCTCAAACGGAAGGTGGAGGAGCGCAAGGTCTCTAACATCCACCAGCTCCGTGTTGTCGTCATGGAGGAGTGGAAGAGGACTCCAGTGGCAAACTGTGAAGCTCTGGTGAACTCCATGCCCAAGAGGGTTAAGGCAGTGCTGGAAAACAATGGTGGCCACACAAAATATTGACACATTTTCACTTAGGGTTGTACTCACTTCTGTGGCCAGCGATTTAGACATTAATGGCTGTGTGTCGAGTTATTTTGAGGGGACCGCAAATTTACATTGTTATACAAGCTGTACACTCATTACTTTACATTGTAACAATGTGTCATTTCTTCAGTGTTGTCACATGAAAAAATATAATAAAATATTTACAAAAATGTGAGGGGTGTACTCACTTCTGTGAGATAGATAGATAGATAGATAGATAGATAGATAGATAGATAGATAGATAGATAGATAGATAGATAGATAGATAGATAGATACTAAGCAAGTACAAGTAATCATTTTAGATTATGTTGACGTTTCTTTACCAACACATGCAAACACACACACACACACGCTTAGTTTGATGTGACTTTGAAGCAAAGCTCGGTGGAGATGTCTTCCCCTGAGCTTTCCAGCTGTTTCCATTTGTATTCACAGCAGACAACGACCGCAGTCACAGCTATATAATACAGAGAACTTCCTGTAGATTCATTTTTCTTTCCTCAACTTTCTTCTCTGTGTCAATATATCTTTAAATTTAGCTTTTATTTAATACGCTGACTTCACCCTTTGCTTTGAGCGTGCATTTATATTCTTTCATTAACAATGTTTATACTTCGATTTCAATTTCCATGTTTGATTTGAGAGCTACAGCACAGGAATTTTCAGTGAATAAACATTACCAAAATTTTTGGGGAATGAATCATGTACAATACACACATCACTCCCGTAAATGACCGAACTGTGTGTGTACAGAACGAGATTAAGCTCTCAGAAGAGAAACCAAATTTAGCTGCAGTATCTTCATTGTCCTGAGAGAAGTCATTACACAGAGAGAAAACATGGAGGTGATGGTCTCATAAGTACCTGGAAGAAAACACTGCAACTTTTGGTTTGGTCTTTTTTTAGAGAGAGAGATTGATGAGAAAGAGCTTTCAGTGGATGTTCTAGTCATGGTATCAAAGAGTATTGTTCCTCTCAGTGTACACCACCATTTCTGTTACAAATGGGGAAATGGGTAAACTGTGAGTCTCAGCTCCCTGTTTATTAAGGAGAAAACTTTCAGATGGTGTGTCCTGCTAAGTCTGCACTTCTCTGCTGGAGTGAGGATGAATGGAGCCGGTGGGGGACAGAGCAGGAGACCAACAGAATTCAGAAAATAGCAGTTTCGTGCAATCACCACCAAGAAAAATGATGCTACACTAGCAAATTGCACTAGTTCCATGCATGTAGTCTTTATCATATCTAAAGTGTGAATATATCTATTTTTACTCTCAGCAGTCAGCTGTTTTCTGCATTTAGAATATTACACTAGCATAGGCTAGCTACTGTTTATTGCAATAATAAGATATGGCCAAATTGTCATCCCAATATTTGATATTGATGCTGCTGCTAATTTAGTTGCTTATTTTAGGATTACCTGCTTCAGCGCTCATCAGTGTTTAAGTGATTGAGATGGCCAATAAAATCAAAGAAGGCGGGGTTTGCTGTTAACAGAAGCAGCTTTTTATGCATTTTGACCGTTCATTTACACGACAATTGTGTTTTGGGGGCCTGAAAACACAAACTTTTGAAAACGGGTTCAAGTACAAGTTTTAGAAAACGATACCGTTATTGTCTCTGTGTAAGCTACAAAAATGCGAAATTTTGAACACGGTGATTAGGTGTTCAGTCTAATGTAGTTTTTCTTTAAAAAGTGACCTTGCCAACAATTGGCCTGGTGTTCATCAGCATAGGAATTACTAAAAGGGAGGATGTTGCAATGGCGCAATCTACGTTCACACTACGAGCCTTAATGCTCAATTCCGATTTTTGCACAGATCTGATAGCTGTTCGCATTGTTGTTTATTATCAGCCAATATCAGATTTCTAGTGTGAACATATCATGAATTCTGAATGTATTCTGAACTCACCTACATGCAAAAAAGAACAATACAAATGGGGTTGTCAGTTTTTTACCACAAAATCCACTCAATTGCTTCTCAAAACTAGGCAAAAACTTGTCCAAAACTATCCCAATCGCGTTCCGTGGGGTATCGCTGTAAAAAAACGCTTTCCGGGAGTTAAATATCACGTTAGTGCAGCCACTTCAACCCAAGGAGTTGCAAAAGAACCCACGGCAACAGTGAAAAAGTAACCCAATTTGTTGAACGTTGGCATCTCTGAAGATTCTTTCAGACACTTTACACCTACACCAAATTACACTTACACATACACCAACCCAACTGATTAATGAAATCTGGCAGTAATCTGCTGCAAAACAAGGCTTCACTTTTTATGAACAGCTTTGACCATAGCCTCCTTCCATTGTTTTGGAAAGATATTATGTTGAATGCATGTGTTAAAGATACCACATAACACAAGTGCCAGTTCTTCACGAAAGGTCTTCATGAAAGACCCAAGGAGGAATACAGTGAGGACCAGCAGCCTTCACTGCATTAATTTTGCAAAGTCTAGCTTTAACTTGCCCAATACCACCATTTGACAGCTTGTGAATAACATCATCTTCAGAGGGAGAAGTGTTGATCACTTGATGCCACACGGAAGCAAAATGCTTAACCAAGGTATCACACTCATGTTGCAAGATGTTATAATCCTGAGACACCACTTCTTTCCAGTCTCCTTCCATCCTCATTAATGCCTTCACAGACTTAAGGTCTTTGCACACTGAGTCCAAAATTTGCGTCCGGAATTTTTGCACGTTAAAAAATAAATAAGACCTCACATTGTGCCAATCATGTTTACACACTGTCTCCGAAACTTTCATCTGCCATTAAAAAAATTTAAAAAAAAAATCGGATCTGGTTCAATTTTCTGTGTTTTTCGCATCTGTAGCAAGCATTTTGAGAGGTGTTTTGACAATTCAGAGCCACCGTGCAAGCAAACAGCAAAATCTAGAATGGCATCTCACAAGTTGATTCACTTCTTCTCACATGACACAAATAACTGATAAAGTGCGGAATATAAAAGATTTTATGACTATGTATTACATCAGTATTTCCTACACCTACAGTAGTGATTTTGGGATAATCCCGCAGCTCCTTGAAAAGGAGGTGGAACTCTTCTTCCTCTCTAAGCAATCTCAGAATTGGATGGACCCAATATTTCCTTTCTTTTTCACTTTTTAACAAGAGAGAGGACAACAAAATCACCCTCTCTGCTTGAAGACCCCATTTTGCATTTTTTTGCTAATTTTTCCGCAAAGGATTAATTAATACGCATCAGACTTGGCGTGCAAGATTTCTGTGCTTGACTAATTTTTTGGATTATGAATACGAAAAATGCATACGAAAATTTCGGACTCAGTGTGCAAAGTCCTTAAAACCACAGTTTTGGCTCACTGTAAAAAGTAATACACTATATCTACTCCACAAAATTTTGGCAACAGATTACAAGCAATATTATTAATTAAATTCAACAAATAGAATTGAGTTAGAATTAACCTAAGTAAAATTTAAGTAAAATTAAAAAAAAAAAATATCTGAATAACAGATGAATTAAGAACTCTTTATTTATTTTTTGAAGACACCTGATGATAACAAGCAGAATCACTGAAAGAAAGAGAAACACAAGAATTAACAAAGATTTAGATGTTTATTTTATTGAAAATGTTTGGTTAACATTATGGTGATCAGTGTTTCATTTAGTTGGACAGTTTGACTCTTTGCTTTTTATGTCAGTTTGTGGTTTTTGTAATGGTGTTTGCAAATTTTACACATTTTAAATGGTTGACTTTTAAGGAATTAATTTGGTTAATTCTAACTCAATTCGTATATGTTGAATTTAATTATGAATGTGTCTGTGAAGTTTCAGCTCAAAATACCCCATAGATTTTTTTTAATTAATTTTTTTAACTGTCTATTTTGGGGCATCATTAACTATGCACTGATTTTTTCAGCACGGCCCCTTTAAGAGATGCATTTAACAGTATTAGCAACATGCTAATGAAACATTTAGAAAGACAATTTACAAATATCACTAAAAATATCATGATATCATGGATCATGTCAGTTATTATTGCTCCATCTGCAATTTTTCACTGTTGTTCTTGCTTGCTTACTTTGTCTGTGCACAGATCCAGACGTTAATACTGCCTTTCCTTGTCTAATGCATCCAATGGGCTGGCATTATGCAAATATTGGGGTCATACATATTAATGATCCCGAGTTATGTTATGTTGAGATCCGAGTGTTTTCCGGAAGTCTTTTAAACAAATGAGATTTACATAAGAAGGAGGAAACAATGGAGTTTGAAACTCACTGTATGTCTTTTCCATGTACTGAACTCTTGTTATTTAACTATGCTGAGGTAAATTCAAATTTCTGATTCTAGGGCACCTTTAAAGATTACCACAACAAACAATCTTTTTCTGTGTATTAACTTGCACGGATTAATTGTTCAACACAAAACTAGTAATATGCACTAACAAAGTAAATAGGGTCAATTTTTATTTCATGATGACTTTAATTTGGTCATCCAAGGCATATTTGTAGTAGAAACTTTCTTTAATGAAAATGTTTTGACCAAAATAGCCTGATAGTGGAAGTAAAGGAACTATAGCCTCAAGGGTACATTTTTTTGCAGAAAATGTGCTGAATAGGCTTGGAGGTCCATTTACCAGCATTCAGCATGATAGTCTGATGGTCAGAGGAGCCAACAGGGGGCAAATGCTCAGGAGACTCAAACAGAGCAATGTTGGTAAAGATTGAATCAAGCTGACTGGCCTTTCTTGTCGCTCCAGACACTACTTGTTTCAGTCCATGTCCATTACAGATGGTTTTAGACTTCCTATTTGTGTCTCCATGTTTATACTTATGTGAATTAAAGGGATAGTTCACCAAAAATGAAAATTTGCTGTTAATTTACTCATCCTCATGGGCCATCCAAGATGTAGGTCACTTTTTTCTTCAGTTGAACAGTAAAGAAGATTTTGAGCTAAAATCTGTTGTCCTTGGTGATTCGTATAATGCAAGTCAACGGCTACTGTCACTTTGAGGGTCCAAAAAAAAAATAAAAAATACTGGCAAATTAATACCCATGGCTGCTGACGATACATTGTGGTCTTATGAAGCGAAATCTGTGCAAGAAATGGAACATTATTTACAGCATTGTTACCTGTAATCCACAGCCTCTGTAAATGGTCCAGAGCGCATTCACGACATGCCACATGTAATGAGAGTACCGGTCAAAAGTTTGGACAAACTACTATTAGTAATGTTTTTGAAAGAAAACATGCTGTCGCTTTCAAGGTTTGATCAAAAACAGAAACAGCAATACTTTGAATTATTATTACAATTTAAAATAATGGTTTTGTATTTTAATATACTTTAAAATATCATTTATTTCTGTGATGCAAAGCTGAATTTTATTCAGCCATTACTCCAGTCTTCAGTGTCACATGATCCTTCAGGAATCATTCTAATATGCTGATTTGATTTATTATCAATGTTGGAAACAGTTGTGCTGCTTAATATTTTTTAGCCTATAACCTGTGATACTTTTTCCAGGATTCTTTGATGAATAAAAAAATAAATAAAAAAATAACAGAATTTATTTAAAATAGAAATATTTGGTAACAATATAGTTGAAAAGTAACAAAAGTTAGGGGTCAGTAGCCTATTTTTGTCTTTCTTTTTTGTGAAAGAAGTTAATACGTTTATTCAGCAAGAATGTGTTGAAATGATAAAAAAGTGTTATTAAAGACTTATATTGTCCCCGGAAATATCTCCGTTTTACTGCTCGTTCCCGAAATACCTTGCAAAAAAACCCCAAAAAAACCGACCAACATAGCTGGTTATAAGAGCGATCGTGTAGTGATTATATTCACCAACAGATGGCGCTGCGAGCTACACGGATTTTACTTGGTCGCGCGCGCGCCAATACTCCATGAAGAAGAACGTAAGTTAGCTGGACGAAAGCAGAGCGCCGTTATCGTCAAATATCAAAAGAAACATCGTTATCGCTTTCAAGGTAGTAACATACTAATTATTCGTGTTAAATTAAAGTAATACTATGGGCCTCAACAGGGTGCGGGATTGTTTTGCACAATTTTAAACGTCAATTCCGCAGTCACAACAACGCCGTAATTTCCACATTTTATTTTACTAGCCTAACGTTATATAAAAAAACTAAACAAATACACTTGCAACAAAAACATATGCAGAATACACACATACTTTCTGCTTAAAATAAGCCTAAAATGCAAAATAACAAGCACACGCAGTTCAAGTTCATGTAGCTGCCCTTAGAAGTGCAGGAAGTTTTAGGGAGAAATTGATCAAAGCACAACAGATTTTGGATTTGCACCGCATGAGCGCCATGCTTACTAGGGACCAGCTTTGGTTTGTATTAAATTTATAACTCGCGTTATTTGTAATTTCTTACAAAGTCCCCTAAATATCTATGCACTACTATTATTATTTAGCTTACTGTTTGAAGTAACCAAACAAACATTTCTCATCCATCTGTAATACTCCAGAAATCGCATCTCTAATGATTCTCTCTGTCACAGCAGATGCACAGGATCAGTGGGTAATTAAAACCTCACTCATTACCAGAGCCACAACGGAACAGACTCACCTCTGAAGCAGAAGTAATGAGGTATGAAAAGATACTAAATAATGTTCTCTTTGACTTTTGTTACTCCCCTTCTTTCTTTCTTTCTTTCTTTCTTTCTTTCTTTCTTTCTTTCTTTCTTTCTTTCTTTCTTTCTTTCTTTCTTTCTTTCTTTCTTTCTTTCTTTCTTTCTTTCTTAAAGCTTGAAATGGAGCACTTTTCTCCATCAAAATGTTCTGTTCTTGTTCTATCTTCTGACTATACTATATATATAATCCTGTCCAGACACTTTGAACCATTGTGATCATGTGGGAGATTCGAATACATGCCTTTGTAACATTAACCTACTTGACCTTCCATTTGCAATGTAATGAACAAATCGGAAGCACTGTAATATCAGCAGTGACTGACAAAAGTTCCACACAGATAAATAAACAAAACTGGACAATTTTTTTTTATTTATTTTTTTTTTAATTGAATTCACAACACACTGAGAGTATTGCAATATTGCAAACACTAGAGTTTAAATCAAATCACAAGCTTGAATCTGATTGGCTGAATTCGTAATTTCTGAAAATTTAGAAAATTCAAAAAACTTTTTCAAAAAAGTAAAATTGGGGGGCTGTGTCCCAATTCAGGAGCTGCACCCTTTGAAGGCTGCATACATCATCGAGGCAGTCTCAAGAAAGTTAACCGTTAGATTGCAACGCAAGAAAGAAATTACAGTATTTTATACTAGGGCTGCAACTAACGATTATTTCAATAATCGATTAATATGACGAATTTTTTTACGATTAATCGATGAATCGGAGGGGGAAAAAAAATTAATTTCCAACCTTTTATTCACAAAACAGAAATGACAGTGCAAATTCACAGTGCAAAAAAATCCTCAGAATGTGCAAAAACAGGTTGCTCTTTTAACATCCCTGAGCTGTTAAAGTAATAAAAAACAAATGGACTAACACAAAAAACATACACATGTATGCTTTACATCTGCCAAATATATAGGGCTTTTTTTAATATAAATTGCACAAAAAGATGTATAATTTTGTTTAGCTTAAGATGACCAAATGCTATAAAAAACTTTAAAATGAAATTTAAAAAGTACAACAAACATATATTTGTCAACAATAACCGATATGGGACAAAGCACAGAATAAATGCATGACAACAGATCAGTGTTAATTTTGACAGCAAATTTTTATTTAGTTTTAGTCATGGTCTTTTGGATTTTCACGTTCGCAATCGAAATGTATGCCACTGATAAGCATTGTAAATGCAGTATTACAGTACACATACCAATTAAACGCGCAGGTCTCCTCTCGTGCGTCCTCCTCACTGGACGAGGTCATATCACTTTTGTTTCGCCTTCAGATATCTATTTCATAGATGCCATCAATGCTTTTATCTGTATAGATGTAATTACCAAAATCAAAGCAGTCCATAAACCTTAAATCCTCACGAAAACTTCGGTCAAGCCAGCTCGCGCGTCAACCTGAGAGATCAGCCTCCTTACCTTGTCAAGTGGTCAAATTCTCGGTTTCTGAATGGACAGTTTGGCTTGATTGACATTCGGGCATGATTTATATACCATCGACCTGTCCTAAAACGTTAGCATGCTTTGATCGATTGTTTGGAGATCGCGTGTTTCTCTGTTCGAAGCGCATTTCCTGTTCTTTACATTCGTGACAAAACAGTTGATTATTTATGAACGAAAGTGTGAAAAAACGTGAAAATGGTCTCATTTGAAAGAAAATATCCAAAGCTAAAAGATGATATACATGGGTTTCAAAGACGTCACTTCCGCTATGCCCGCCGCCATATTTGGGACTGGTCACAGCTGCGCGCCCTGTTTAAGTCTATGGGGACAGCAGCTACAACTACCAGAGAAAGGCCAACAAAATGCTCTCAGAAGGTTCACAGCAAGTTTACAATATATCTGGGATATGTGGTGCTGTTAGCCGTTTCAACAGTCGTCAGAACTACAAATTTATTTGATTTATTTGAAAATATTGTGAATTCTAGTTGCTGTGTTTCGGCGTGTTGTTACAGGATGAACAAATTCACGACACCAGCTGACTACATTACTTGGTTCAAGTACATGGGTGCATGATTTTGTGCAAATATAAGTTGTAATTTTATGTATATCTTGTATAAATATATATGAATTACCCTATATAGGATGTGTACCGTTGAGTTAATTAACCTTCTAGCAAAGCGCTTCAGTTTACGGGTGTTCATTCAGCGCACGCAGCTCAAATAATACTGTTATCAAAATGAGATGATTTGAGAAAAAAAAATCTGTTATTGTTCATGATCCTTATTATTAATCAAACTATGTGTTGATGAAAATAATACTAGAACAATATAAGAGCTAGTTATTAAAAATAATGCATTCATTTTCTAAAAAATATTAAAGTTTTAATATTACTGTGTAGTAACGTTAAACATTTTAATGACTTAATCATTGCTGTTTGAGCTGCGCACGCTGAAGCTGAAGAGAATAAAAAACCCATAAACTGAAAGTTAATTAACTCATCGGAACACATCCTATATAAAATAATCCAGATATTAATACAAAATAAAAATAATATTACAACTAGTATTTGCACAAAATCACGCACAGATGAACTTGAAGTAAGGTCATTGAAACTCCGAAACACAGCAAATAAGCCCAAATAATTCTCAACGTTATTTTACAAGTATATTTTATATATTTATATATATATTTATATATATTTTATACAAGTATATATGATTATAATATCATGTATAAAAAGAAGACAGTCGCAATCATATTAATGTTTTGTCTTACTTTTTGAGCGCTCGAGCGAAGCTATGATCATCAGCTCTGTGGGTTATTTACCTCAACGAAACACCTCCTTTATGAGAATAATCAGATATTTATACTTAATAAAATTAATACGTTTTATCTGTACAAAATGACGCGAATGCACAAGTGAAGTTTGAACAAGTTATGTAATCAATGTAATCAAACTCAGTCGACGCGCTCTTTCCACAACAACACGCTGAAACAACAACACAGAGAATTCACAACATTTTATTACAATAGTGTTCTCGTTGTAATGTTATGTAAATTACAGTCCCAGCAGTTATTATGTTGTGCATTGCTGTTTGGCTGCCAGTGGTGTGGTCCTTTCTGAATGAAGCCAATAATTCTGCCGATCTAACTACTTTGGGATCAAATAAATTTGTAGTTCTGACGACTGTTGAAACGGCTAACAGCACCACATATCCAAGATATATTGTAAACTTGTTGTGAACCTTCTGAGAGCATTTCGTTGGCCTTCCTCTGGTAGTTGTAGCTGCTGTCACCATAGACTTTAACAGGGCGCGCAGCTGTGACCGGTCCCAAATATGGCGGCGATAGAATACAGTGACGTCACATGAAACCCATGTATAGTGTGACTGATTGAAGCAGCCTGTATCAAAAGTGCGGGGGTCGATTTCTGTCTTTTCAAAACTGGGGGGTCCTGACAACGGCACGCCTGTTCAGAACAACGGGTCACGGGTCTCTCCGATGGTCTTTCCTCTACCTCCGCTCTGCTATTTATTTATTTATTTATTTTTGCTCCGCTCTGCTTCTCGCTCAACCACGCGTTTATATACTCAAACATCTCCGCGTCTCATTGACAGGCGTAATAGTCGCACGACACAACGAATCGATAATGAAATTCGTTGCCAACTCTTTTAATAATCGAATTTTATCGATTTTATCGATTCGTTGTTGCAGCCCTATTTTATACCTCACAATGAATATCAGTCAATTTTATTATGTTACTTTTCTTAAATATGACGTCCTTGATGAAGTATTCAGCCTTGAAATGTGATCTCTGAAGGACGCAGCCTCTGAAATGAGACGCAGCTCCTGTCAACAAAATGATTCATACCCTTGGTAAATATGTCCAAAGAAGGCTGTGAAAATAAATATGCATCGTTAATACTTTCTCTAATACACATTGCTTACAATTAATTTTAAAATAGTCAGATGAAGCAAAAAAAAAAAATTTTTTTTAGCAGCAAACACTCAAGATGGGTTTAGTGCACACAGGAATATAAAGTACCCCATGTGTACAATGAAATATACTGCTGTATCTTTAATGTTGTGGGCCTATTTTTCTGCTGGAGGTCATATAATGGGCCGTGGTTGGATCTTCCATCAGGACAATGATCCAAAACAAACATCAAAACCAACACAAAAATGTGTCACTGAGCACAAAATGAAGCTTCTGCCCTGGACATCCCAGTCCCCTGACCTGAACCCTAAAGAAAATGAGTGGAGTGAACTGAAGAGAAGAAGCACCAACATGGAGCTCTTGTCAGGTGTTCTCCAAACTTGTCAGGCATTATAGGTGAAGACTCAGAGCTGTTATCTTGGCAAAAGGAGGTTGCAAAAAGTATTGAATAAAAGGGTATGATTAATTGTGAGCAGTGTGTATTAGAAAAAAAAACATTTATTTCATAATGAGATTTTCCCCCCATTTAAAATTATTATTCTCCAATGAAAGGTTGGATTTTTGTAGATTTTTAAAATATAGATCAAAAGTATTAACGATGCAGACTTATTTTCACAGCCTTCTTTGGTCGTATTTACCAAGGGTATGAAAAATTTTGAGCACGACTGTATATATATGCATATATGCAACTACAAACCTTTGATGAATTTGGCAATAACTTTTTATATAGAAGTATGACAGGGAAATGCAGACTACTGTGTTTTGCATAGTTGTGCTCAAATCCATTAAAAGATAAATAACTTCAGTGCAGTACAAATAAAGAATCTACAACATTCCTCAAATGTAGAACAAGCAATCAGAGCAGACATAACATGAGATGGAAACTGTAATAAGGAGACAATGCATTGAGCTATGCTAGTTTACCAGACGCATTCCAAAATCTGCAATTATTGTGCATTTAGGTTTTTAAAAGACCTGCGAGGATCAACAGCAATGCGGGTAGACAGAAAATGGTAAAAATGTAATTGGAACGTCCCTATAATAAGCTACTCCAGCTGTCTCGCATCAGATGAAATGTTTGAGAAAATTACGAGGCAGATGGCAAAGCTGAATTTGAAGAATGCTGAATTTAATTTGCATAATGTTCTTTTTAGAGAAAATTACAAAGACAATTCTCTGAAGTTGACCTTGATAGGTTTTTTTTCTCCCCATTTTCATCCTACACGGCTCTAAAAATCAGGACAGATTCAGTAACCTGAAACAGCACTTAAAGGTACAAGTGACTACAATACTACAAAGACTTTATATTGAAACTCTGAAGACATTATAAGTAAGTGCCATCGGCGTCAGTGAAGCAAATTCCTGTCAACTTGAATTTAAAGCCATACTAAAGATGCCGATACTATACTGCCGGATGAAAAATGAAAGCTAATTATATTATTAATAAATATGCTTAAGTGGTGTGACCCAACTTGAACTGAATATCTTAGAATAAGAGGCTGATATGAAACCCAGCACCACTGGGCAAATTTAACTTCCCAGAGCTTGATACTGTATGTGCCACAGTTTCGTCAGCCTGCCTTTGTGTGCTTTGTTCGATGCCTTTGGGCAACCAGCACACAGAACAGTCAGCTATCTGAGGGAAAGCCTGAAGACGGTTCCAAAGCAGATGTTTTGACAGTGGAAAGACATTACAGCTCTAAACTACGCAGTTGAGCACGAGTGTGTGTTTGTGTAAGAGTGTGTGGCCAAGGGATGTAGATTCGCTTGTGGCTGTTTGATGTCCTACGACTTATAAGCATTAGAGACAAAGTGTTTTGTTTTTTTTGTGATAACTATTGGATATGTTAGATAATAATTTAAAATTAACCTACCATGAAAATTAGATGGTTTCAAGCTCATAAATTGAGTTTATAACAATTAATATTCAATGAATTACATTGACACATCACTCCATTTTCCCAGTCTTTGTGCTAATTCTAGTGTTGATTGCATTTATCAAGCTCAAACCATTCAACGCTTTTACTCAAGTTAATATAAGAAAAAAATTCTTAACTTACAAATTACTCTGAAAAAAAAAAAAAAAAGAAAAAAGATTTTCTTGCTTCTTGACCCCATTGGCAGAATATTTTTTCTTGTATTAAGCAACTCACTTAAATTTGATACATTTTTTTTAAGGTTTAATACCTTTTAAGATTTAATTACCTGTTTTCACAAACAGCGCTTAGATTAAAGGGTTAGTTCACCCGAATTTCTGTCATTAAGAACTCACCCTCATGTCGTTCTAAACCCATAAGACCTTCATTCATCTTCGGAACACAAATTAAGATATTTGTGATGAAATCTGAGAGGTTTTTTTACCCCCCCCCCCATTGAAAGCAACGTAATTACCACATTCAAGGTCCAGAAAATAGTAAAGCCATTGTTAAAATAGTCAGCTCAAGCATGACTTTTAGTCTGGGACTAGGCTTAAGCTTTGTCTGTGAAACCAGGCATATATGTTGTCATTTTGCTTCTCAAGTAAATGGATCCTGATTTAAGAATGTTTAGATATTTGTACTGGAAAACAGGACAAAAATACTGAGTTAGAAAATATTTTTTTTGCAGTGTATGTCAGGATCAGAATAATTAAACCTTTAATTTTTTTAGGCCACATTCATAGAAAGTGCCTTGCAGCTAATGTGGTGGATGGTGATAATGAGCCTCCAGTTAAATAAGGAAACAGAAGAGTGTAGCAAACATCCGCATTTCAGTTTGAGCTGAAACTGTTGTGACTTGACATTTCAGCTGAGCTGTGAATCACAAAATCATTCACTAATACTGCAGCTTTATGTATTTATTTGATCAGTTTCATGTTTGGCAGTATGAGATATGCTGTAGGCTTTAAAACTGACTTTAAAATCTGACCCCTTAAATTTGACCTTGAAGACATATTCTGGCTCTGATATTCTGACTTAATATTTACTCATCTGTTGCATTCTGTTGATTTTACCACAGAATATTTCAACACGTCCTTCATCCTTAAAGTTTGGGGAACTCAACTTGAACTCAACTCAATGTAAATAGTGCTCTAAGGATAGTTACATCATGCCTCTTTCTGGTATCCTTGCACAGATACCAGTCAAAAGTACCATGGTCATGACACAAGTTGAATAAACATTAAACAAACAAACCAACCTTTAGATATTATATTGTGGTAATAACTTGGCACACAGTTGATGATCGATTCTATCGAGTCACGGCTATATGTTTTTGCCCACTAGGCTTCCATTTATAAGGATATTAACTGCAAAACAAACATTTGATTAAAAACTATGATAATATTTATATTTATTTAGGATACATGAATAGCTAGTTATGAAATTATCCTTAAAGATACTTTTGGAGTCATTGTATTTTTAAAAATGTCATTTCCATCTCTGGATAAATGGTGATTTTTAGATGGAAATGACATGAAATTTAAGGTTAAAACATTAAAACATCAAAAACAAAACAAAAAAACATTGTAAGCCAAACTTTGTGAAATGTTGTGAAACGATGATGTCATCACCCCACGGGTCGACCCTAGTCAGACACCGCTAACGGCACAAAACAGCAACAACAACAATAATAGCGTACTACATGCTTGTGTTTGTGCTGCAGAAGCTACTGAGCCTAAAGCTTTATTAAAATAAAGCTTTATTTCGAAGCTTTACAGCACGCAAGGTTAATGCGCATGCTTCAAGTCTTATTCTTTGTTTTTAGTGTATCTTTATTGCAGAATTGCAGCACCACATACTGATTTGGCATGTATACTACATCGTTTTGAGTTGTTTCAGTGGTTTTGTGTGTACGCAGATATTTCTTGAGACAAGGGGGAAAAAAAGATCGGATAGGGTAAGCTCTGGCTTCGTGTGGACATAGCCTCAGAAACCAGCTAAGATCTTTATTAAGCTAGACTGTGGTTCCCAACCACGATCCTGGAGCCCCCCAACACTGCATATTTTGTATATCTCCTTTGTCTGACACACCTATTTGAGGTCTTGCAGTGTTGTGGGGCCTCCAGGAATGTGGTTGGGAACCCCTGAGCTAGACAAAAGTGATTTTTTTTTTTTTTTTTTTAATAGAAAAACCCAAGTAAATTCACAAACAGTATTTCATATAGTAAATTTCATATGATGTTGTTTTGTGGATTTACATTGACTATAAAGACTCTTTCTGATTTGTTGCCTAAATAAAACAGATATACCAAGGAAATATTCAAAATAGCATTTTATCATACAGCACAATAATCAATATTTTGATATGTTATTTGCCTGATATTAGTAGCTTAGCTGGCTAATTGGCATGCTGACTAAGCCAAAAACTTAAGCCAAAAATAATATACCTAGAGAGAGGTATCCATTAACATCCCCATTTATCTCTATGGCAATTAGTCATCTGGCACAGGATTCCTTGGAAGAACACCACCTGTTTGCTGCCATCTTTGCTCAGGGCACCCAGTTCTAGGAACACATTTTTTTCAGCCAATTGCCTGAGTCATAAATGTCATATGACTGATCACTCTGGAAATATGTAAAAATGACCTATTACAACACTGATTAGCTTATGGCAGCACAAAAGCACAAACAGTCCCATAACTTTCACTATCCTGAGCTATGACTACAAAGTTCTAGTCACACTTTCAAGAGCCTCAAAAATATATAAATAAACAAATAAATAAATACATTTACTACTTAAACACACACACACACACACACACACACACACACACACACACACACACACACACACACACACACACATCTTCCCTGAGACGGTTTCTGACAGTTTGTGCAGAAATTCTTGTTGCAGCAGCTGTCCGGGTGGCTGGTCTCAGATGATCTTGGAGGTGAAGATGCTGGATGTGGAGGTCCTGGGCTGGCGTGGTTACATGTGGTCTGTGGTTGTGAGGCTGGTTGGATGTACTGCCAAATTCTCTGAATCACCTTTGGAGACAGCTTATGGTAGAGAAATGAACATTCAATTCATCTGCATGCTCATATGCATGCTCGTCGTTCTCATCGGGGTCTCGACCTGACTGCAGTTCGTCGTCATGTCATTATTTATTTAATAAAAAACTAAAATAAAGCCAAGATGGAATAACCATGGGTTACTAAGTTAGGACACCCACTCATTGACAAGCAATCGAACCAATCATAACGGCAAATCCACCATTTTGTCCAACAAAGCAGTCAGGAGGAGAAGATTAACCTCGGTGAACTTGAACTTGTACTGACGTCTTTCCGCGTTTGAAACAACATTCCTTCTCATGTTCGTTCATGTTTATTTGATGCTATAAATGAACTAGTAGGAAGAGATGATCAAGCTGCTTGAGCTGAGGCAATACAGCGATCTGTCACAACACATTAAATGTTTTTTTATTTTTATGTTCAAATTTCTTAAATTACACAGTTTGAAAGCTGGGACTTTGTTTAATATCATAAGTAACCTGCTCTGTCGGTGTCCTCTTTTCTCCGCAGTGTATTTTTCACTATGTGTGACGTAACAGCGCCATGGCTTGTCGGACAAAGCAACAGTTACTAAGGGGGTCGGGTCTTTGCGAAGGTTCAGTTGCCTGTAGATCTACTTTTAGCAGCAATAACTTTATGTAATAATTTTCTGTATGACTTTATCAGTCTCTCTCATTGTTCTGGAGGAATTTTGGCCCATTCTTCTGTACAGCTTTGCCTCAGTTTATTGAGGTTTGTGGGCATTTGTTTATGCACAGCTCTCGCCACAGCTTTTCAGTCTGGACTGAACTGGGCCATTGCAACACCTTGATTCTTTACTTTTTCAATCATTCTGTTGCAGATTTGCTGATGATCCTTAGATCATTGTCCTGTTGCATGACCCAGTTTTAAGCCAAGCTTTAGCTGTCAGACGGATGGTCTCACATTTGACTCTAGAATACTTTGGTATACAGAGGAGTTCAAGGTCGACTCAATGACTGAGATGCCCAGGTCTTGTGGCAACAAAACAGTCCCAAAATCATCACCCCTCCACCAGCATGCTTGACTTTTGGTATGAGGTGTTTGTTCTGATATGCTTATTTGTTTTTTACCAAACTTGGCGCTGTGCATTATGGCCAAACATCTCCACTCATCTCGTCTCATCTGTCCAAAGGACATTGTTCTAGAAGTCTAAAGGCTGATTTATTCTGCTGCGTTGGACCTACGCCAGAGCCTCTGCGCCATAGGCTATGCGTCTGTTTTCATTTATACTTCTGCGTCGTTGTCCCCGTTGGCGCGCATGCAGACCACTAGTAGGCAGTGTCCGCAGTCATGTTGCGTATCAAGGCAAAAGCCGAAGAAGAAGCAGCTTGTCATGTATGTTGTCAGAGAAGCTTACAAATAGAAGCGGCAGAGAAGCAGCAAATAGGTAACAACTTTTGTTGCAGTATGACTGCATGTGTCCCCTGAAAGCATTTTGTCATTCCTATGGAAGTTTAAATGCTCGCTCTTCTCCGATTGTTCTGCGTCAGTTTTTTTACCTGAGGGAGGGCTTCTAGCAGACCAATCACAGAGATTGCGTTCCGTGTAGAATTGATGCGTTGTTACATTTTTGAACACGTTTAGGTGCACGTCAGGCTACGTCGTACACTCGAAGCAGAAGTATAAATCAGTCTTTACGGTTTGTCTAAACACCTGATTTTGATAATAAATTAGTTTAGATTAATATCTCTCCTTTTTTTTGTCATATTGACTCTGTTTTTAGATTGAAACTCTTTACAGTCATTAGTCATATGTACTCAAACGGTGCCTCTCACAGTAAACTACAAAAAGAAATGCCTCCATTTCACAGATACAGTTTATTAAAAGCTGCTTGTGATGCAACAGGTTGTAAGGCAAATACAATCTCATTCTGTAATTCTTCTTATGTGCACGAAAAGCCATAAGAGATAAAGATACATAACACTGTTTTTGATGGCAGATGTACATGGAACAATCTGAACACTCACGTACACATAATCTTTTTTGACATGAAGTAATGCTGAGGATGGTTTTATTATAGCTTTGTTAACAGATCCAAAAGGCAGAATGTTTCTTTATTTTTGCTCTTGTTCAGAGTCCATTCACATTTGAGAGATTGTTTAAAGGTGCACTAGAATCAAAAATTGAATTTACCTTGGCATAGTTGAATACCAAGAGTCCAGTACATGGAAAAGACATACATGAGTTTCAACCTCCATTGTTTCCTCCTTCTTATGTAAATCTCATTTGTTTAAAAGACCTCAGAAAAACAGGCGAGCGCGCAATTTAAAGGGGCAGCGCGCTGAATCGGTGCATAGTTAATGATGCCCCAAAATAGGCAGTTAAAAAAATTAATAAAAAAAAAATCTATGGGGTATTTTGAGCTGAAACTTCAGACACATTCAGGGGACACCTTAGACTTATGTTACATCTTGTAAAAACTGGTTCTAGGGCACCTTTAAATGTGGTGTGTGAAGGTACACTCCTTCCCAAAATGGATAAACACTAGCTTTTAATTGTCTTAACCATTAATTAGCAATTACCTTCGCACATCTTGCAGGTGATAGGTGCGTAGGGGAAAGGACCAAAATAGTCAAAAATCTAAATCAAAAGAAAGTCCTGCACACTATCAAAACAAAAGTATCAAAATCTTTTATTTATCACAACGTTTCGGTCCCATGGCCTTCATCAGGCATATCCAGATAAACTTTTCAAAGCACAAAAATAAATTAAATTAACTTGGCTCATGACCAATCACTGCAAAGAACCATCAATTATCAATCACAAGGATGGTTCCTTGCAGTGATTGGTCATGAGTTGAATTGATTTTATATACTTTTGTGCTTTTGAATAGTTTATCTGGATTCACCACAGTGAAGCATGGAGGAAGAAGTGTCATTGTGTAGGAAGCCTTTTTTAGCTGCTGGTATAAGTGAACTACTTCACTGTGAAAAGTCATTTGAGTAATTTTGCTTTGGAGTACAGGAGAATATTGCAGAATGGCTTGCTTCCCACAAATGAAATGTTTTTTTTTTTTTTTTTTTATCTAATGATCAGGGCCCGTATGTATAAAACTTCCTAGAAATGCTCTTAAGGATAGTCTTAAGTTTCAAAGTGTCTTAAGTGTCAAAAAAATTCTTAGTAAAGAGTAGGAGTTTTCTAAGAGTAGGAGACTTTTATAAAGAAGCTAAAAGCAACGTATAGTAAAGTATAAGACAGATTTTTAAGTGCTCAGGGTTGCCACTCATCCTGGAAAACCTTGAAAACCTGGAAAATTGATGACAAATTTTCCAGTCCTGTAAAACACATGGAAAATTAAAGAAAATTTAAAATGTCCTGCAAAATCTTGTAGTTGTCCTGGAAAATTATTTTTTAAAAAGTTCTTGGGGTTTTTTTTTAGTCGAGACCAGAGTTTATCACTGACCTAAAACAATCACCATTAGATTTTGCAGAAATTGCGATATTTAGGAATGCTGAGTTTTGACACGTGAGTAGTATTTTAGAGTAGTATTTTTTCAATGATTATGTTTAGTCTTGTGTTGCCACTTGCAGCAGTTGTTATTATAATATTATAGTATGTTATTAACTGCTTAAATGCATAATCTTTTGCTTAATTATTATGCAAGTTGATTTTCTGATCATATTTTTCCCAAGCACATTTTACCAATTCCAAAACCAATCAATCTTAATAACTACTATTAAAGGTCCCGTTCTTCGTGATCCCATGTTTCAAACTTTAGTTAGTGTGTAATGTTGTTGTTAGAGTATGAATAAAATCTGTAAAATTTTAAAGCTCAAAGTTCAATGCCAAGCGAGATATTTTATTTAACAGAAGTCGCCTACATCGAACGGCCAGTTTGGACTACATCCCTCTACTTCCTCCTTTAATGACGTCACTAAAACAGTTTTTTGACTAACCTCCGCCCACAGGAATACACAAAAAAGGGGGCGTGGTCTTGTTGTGCTCCCACGGAGAAGAGCCAGAGTTTCGTTTGTAGAGTGTGTTTGTCGCCATGTCGTCGAAATGCTGTTATTTTCATCCCGCAGTCCAATCACCTTTGTTTGGCCTTCCCAGGGACACTGTACTTAGAGATCAATGGTTACAATTTATGTTTAACTCGGTTCCCGAAAATTATTATTGTGGTATCCTTACTGCAATAGTTAATGTTGGACTGCAGTGCACATAATGGCCACAAGAGGGGACTATGTTTATGTATATGGCTGTTTTCCGTATGAGGTACTCTTCTGAGTGAGTGCTAACATTGTACATTTTCTGTCGCTGCTTGTGGAGATTAAAGAGTTCAGTCTGGAATTATTGTCTTTTGTGTTCATTCAGAACAAAACCACAATAATCCACATGTAAAACTATGTGCAGCGCACGTTATGGTAAGAGGCGTGACCTTTCCGGGCAAGGAGCGCTAAGCTGCTGTCGAATCACAACACAGGAACTGCTGGCGGTTAGTTTATGAAGTTAGTTTATGAGGTTAGTTTATGAAGGCTTGTTTTCTTTTACAGGTAAAATGAGCCAAAAAGAGATTTATTTCAGACTGAAAGGTCAAAAATTAAAATTCCCACGAGAAGGATGCAATACTAGTGCAATACTAAAAATTGCAGTTAAGGCAGGACCATTGGACAGCAAAAGGCTCATTGGGTCAGCAGGGTCAGACAACAACAGGTGGAGAAGTAAAGACGCAATAAATTACTGCCAAAAAAATAATTGTGCATCAGTAATTATTACTTTTTTCTGGCATTTTACAGATTATATCTTGCGATTCTTACTACTTTTAGAATTGTGAGATATAAACTTGCAATTGCGAGAAAAAGTCAGAATTGTACTTTTCTATCATGCAATTCTGACTTTATATCTTGCAATTGCGAATATCAAATCACAATTAAACTAGCAATTGCGAGAAAAGTCAGAATAGTGAGATAAAAAGTAAAAGTCGCAATTACCTTTTTTTATTTTAAAAAAAAAAAAAAAAAAAAAAAAAAATCTTCCATAGTCATAATGTATGATTAAGAGCTCATATTAAAAACTGATTTTATAGTTATGTCATGGCAATTTTTAAAGATTTAGAGAGCAATATATTACTTTAGGGTATAATCCCAGTCTTTTATTCCCATTGTTGTAAAATTGAAAATGTCCTGGAAAAGTCCTGGAAAATGATCACTGAAAAAGAGTGGGAACCCTGAGTGCTGACTTAAGTGTTGTGAACTAAGGACTACAATGATGTCAACTCAAAATGGCCGCCCTTAACCTCTGAATGAGCCAATAGTGAGCCTGGAAGGGTGAAGTCACAGCAGCACAATAACAATCATTTGATGTTATTATAAAAAAAACAATAATAAGAAAAACACATTTTTTTAATATTTAAATTTATTTAAAAGTAGTAGCTTTGCATTGTGCAAAATTATCACACATTAGTATTGATGGTATGGAATCTTTTTCTATTGATGTATGTCTCCTCATTTACAGTTAGTGCAATGATGTGTCATCAGTTCATCAACGGCTCCAGCAACTCCAGGGAGGCCCACAGTCAACATAAAAGTAGCTTTCTTTTGCCGCATGGTTTGATGGTCAGTTGGAAAGTCAATGAACTGCCATAGAGTAGTGGTCAAATGTGATGTCCAACCATATATGAAAATTGACATCTTCAACCTTAATTCAAATATTTTTTTAAAAATGTGTTAAAAGATGTAAGCATATCGTGATTGTTGTAGTCAATGTCATATTAACAAGAAACTCTTGTTTTATTTACTCTTGTGTACTGTATGTTAATTTTTTGTGCTTCCTTGTCATTTGTTCATCATCTGCGCTTTATTTTTTGTGAAGCATTTTGTTTTGCGTCAGCTGTGATAAACAGACATCCACTCTCATTACCTGTGTAACAGAGGCCAGTGAGAGTTTTTCAGGTAAACTACTGCACACTGACGCCTGCTAGAGAATGAGGTGTTTAGCGTCATTGATAGTGCATTCGCCTCGCATGCCAGCAGCGATTGGGCTGGGGTTCGAGATAGACTTAGTGCAGGGTGGTTAGGATTGGAGTGTGAGTTTTGGGGGTGGCACAATGAAGAGAGGGGTGAGAGGGGTTTGTATGGGTTGATTTCAAATATCAACAGTATTCAACAACGAATTTGAGAAATCGCATACAGCACCTTTAAAGGAACACTCCACTTTTTTTGAAAATAGGCTAATTTTCCAACTCCCCTAGAGTTAAACAGTTGAGTTTTACTGTTTTCGAATCCATTCAGCCGATCTCCGGTTCTGGCGGTACCACTTTTAGCATAGCTTAGCATAGTTAATTGAATCTGATTAGACCGTTAGCATCGCGCTTAAAAATGACCAAAGAGTTTTGATATTTTTCCTATTTAAAACTTGACTCTTCTGTAGTTAAATCGTGTACTAAGACCGACAGAAAATGAAAATTTGCGATTTTCTAGGCTGATATGGCTAGGAACTATACTCTCATTCAGGCGTAATAATCAAGGAACTTTGCTGCCGTATCATGGCTGCAGCAGGAACAATGATATTACGCAGCGTCTCTCACAAACGTCTCCATGGTTGCAAGGCACGTTCCCTGTGCAAGCAGGGGCTCACGGGCGCTGCGTAATATTATTGCACTGCTGCAACTAGGTTAAGACACCTCTGTCACGTTCTTCGCGCCATCTGGATGAAGATACAGAGCAGAGACTACGCAGCGAGTTGTGTTGACAGAGTTTAGCAATTTGGAGAACAAGAAACTTCAGATTAATGTCACGGAGTTCATTCATGAAGTTGTGTGAACAAAACATAGCATCTATGTACGTCTGAGCACATGTGCTCTTTGGTCAGAGTGGAAATAATGCAATTTAGGTGTTTACATGCCTGTTAATTGCAATTAAAATTGGCGTACACCAACTAGTTTAATGCGATTATGGTTACTATGGTTATGAGCTTAATTGCAAATTGCCCAAATCCAAAGACAACCAAGAAGTGACAGAACCAGAACATTTTCATTCACTGTTTCTTGCTGGTGGAATGATCTCCGATCTGAAATACAGAATCCCTGGCAGTACTCAAAAAAACAAACAAAAAAAACAGCTGAAAACTCATCTCTTTCGAGAGCACTTAACCTCATTAAAAAAAAAAATCACTTCTTTTAAACCCTCCCTATTCTAGCTTATGCTACTGTAAGCAATGTCTGAAACTTTTATTGTGAGCACTTCTTGTGTCTATTTGCCTCTTCACGATGAATCACTTGTATTTTGCTTAGGATTAAAGGTGTCATCGAACATTTTTTTTACAAGATGTAATATAAGTCTAAGGTATCCCCTGAATGTTTCTGTGAAGTTTCAGCTCAAAATACCCCATAGATTTATTTATTTTTTTTAATATTTTTTTTTTAACTGCCTATTTTGGGGCATCATTAACTATGCACCGATTCATGCTGCTGGCCCTTTAATTGCTTGCGCTCTCCGCCCCCCCCCCAGAGCTCTCGACTATATCGTTGCATAAACAAAGTTTACACAGCTAATATAACCCTCAAAATGGATCTTTACAAAGTGTTTGTCATGCAGCATGTGTAATCGCGTAAGTATGGTATTTATTTGGATGTTTACATTTGATTCTGAATGAATTTGAGGCTGTGCTCCGTGGCTAACGGCTAATGCTACACTGTTGGAGAGATTTATAAAGAATGAAGTTGTGGTTATGCATTATACAGACTTCAAGTGTTTAAAAATGAAAATAGTGACTGCTCTTGTCTCTGCAAATACAGTAATAATTGATGGTAAGTTTAACCACATTTAAGCAACATGCTAACGAAACATTTAGAAAGATAATTTATAAATATCACTAAAAATATCATGATATCAATGATCATGTCAGTTATTATTGCTCCATCTGCCATTTTTCGCTATTGTCCTTGCTTTCTTACCTAGTCTGATGATTCAGACGTTAATACTAGCTGCCCTTGTGTAATGCCTTTCATAATGTTGGGGGCGTACACCCCAACTGTTACGTAACAGTCTGTGTTATGTTGAGATTTGTGTTATGTTGAGATCAAAATTAATAAATGTATAGAATAGGGCTGTAACGATATGCGATATGAAACCGAAATTGCGATACGCAGGTCCACGAACCTGTATCGCGATGTGAGAAGGCAGAATCACGACACACCCCTTCCAACTCCCAGAGTTATCCTTCCTGTCCAGATCCAATGCTACCACATTTTTAAATTACTATAAGTATTAGGGGTGTAACGATTTATCGTAGATGGTGTGTCTCAATCAGCTCTCTAGTTCAAGTGTTTCGGGCACACATTGAATCTTGCAAGCAGGTTTAAACTTTTCTAATGTCAGTCTCTTGCATGGTCGCGTGAGAAAAGTCGTGGCTTTCTTTCACCGCAGTGCACAGCAACAGCTGTGCTCACAGAAAGGCAAAAGACGCTTGCGATGCTTTGCTTTAAGAAGTTCTGTGGGGCCGTTCACATATTGCGTCTTTTCCGTGTGCAAGTCAGTTATTATTTTCAAATGTAGCCGCGCGGCAGGCACGCTCATAATGGGATCGACGCGCATGCAATTCTCAACTTCTCAGAATGCCGCAAGCGCACCGCAGGTCGTGTGACTAGAATCAACCGATCAGCTATGGCCTTTCCGTAACAAAACATCAAAAGCTCAGCCGAGCAGCTGATCATAGCTGTACATGGTGGTTTTTATATCTTATCTCCATCAATATATCTCGTAGTAAAACTAATGCAAGGGCTAGAAATCATTTATCCTTTGCAGAAACTTCCTGATCCTCTTCGAGGGCGCAGTTCATGGTTGCATAGCAACGACCGACGCCACGGGAGCGCAAGCGCTTTGGAAAGAAGCGGTGCGGCTGCGCCTTCCACGCATTTTTAGACGTCCCTATTCATAATTCTAAGTTCATGTTAAATTTAACATTTTTTTCAGTGACAGACAGCCCTATTCAACTGTTAATTTGAATACAGAAGGTTTTCATTAAAATTGTAAATTTATTTATTTTATTGAAATGTGATCTTGTATGTACAACAAGGAAAATTATTGAAATTTGTTAATGTTTTTTTTAATAAATCTTGTTTGAATTTCAGTTTCATTTTGTTCAAAATATCGTGATACTTATCGTATCGTGAACTCCGTATCGATATGTACCGTATCGTGACCTGAGCGTATCGTTACACCCCTAGTATAGAACCAGTCCATCAGGCTCATGTTTTGGCCTGGTCATACTAACTAGGAGAAATTTTTCAACTGAGTGGAACAACACTGACTCTTCTTGTAAATAGCTGTCTGCAAGTTTATCCACACAGCTTAAACATTTAAAGCAAACAAAGGGGAAGGCTATTCCATGCAAGTTACATTATCTTACATACATTATATTACATTACATTATCAGTATTTGTGCAAATCTTGCAAATTTCCTGACCAGTGATTTGTGATTAAAATGATTAAGACCATTAAAAGACCACTAAATATTTTGCCATTCTTGGCTTTGGCCATTTTTCTCCCCCTCAGGAGTGTGCATTGTGTCATGCTATTGTTTCTTTCATGATGAAAATGATTATTACAGAATTATAATTTTTAGGTCAGTTTTAGGCATTTCACAAACATAGAACCCGTTGCATTTAAAATTTTGATTATAGTTTTAGTTAAAGTCACCATGAAATCAAAACTTACAATCAAAATAACTTCCACTCCCTGTTGCAGCGACATCTCTTCTCTTCTCTGATGACACGTTTACTGGCGCAAGAGCAGGGCAGCCTGCCACTCACATGAGATTGACCAATAGCAAACCACCGTCCAACCATTCAGTCAATTCCCCATGGACAAAATCAAGTCCTGCCCAACATTTTTTCTTGTTCCAGAAGCCATTTCACTCAGATATATACATTACAATAGGGTGTTGAGGTGGTGTTGAGTGCTATTGCCACCTCTTTAAAGTCAGTATGATAAAAATGTATTACTTCCGATTGCAAACATTTCTGAAAAGTAATATTGTATAATTTTGTAAAATTTGTGTAAATTTGAGCTGTAGGCCATTTTCTCATTGCAGACTTAACATGCGGTCACAGGTACAGTATGCTTTCTAAGAACAACACCTTTGAAGAGGAGTGTGAGGGGAAATTCATGCTCCAGTGGACATTTCGACTGTGAAAGCAAAATTGGCTGCTCGGTGACAGATGAAATTCAGCAGTGACCACTGCCATACTGCAGAAAACAAAAAAAAGGATATATGATAGTTTCTTCCTTGAGGTGTTATGGGAAGGGGAATGAAAATCAATCGCTGCTTGTAGACACGACTCGTAATCCCCAGTTCCTCAAAGGCTATGCTGTTGGATCAATAGATGTCGGCTGTGAACAATGTTTTTATATACTCCCTATATGTTACTGTGACTGTAAAAGAGATGGCAGGTCATCATGTCTTATCTTTAGGGTGGCACTTTGATAATCATGAAGAGTGGAGAATGTTTTAAAGTACATTTGAGGGCTGTTGCCCTAAAGGTATAGTAGCCCACTAAACCTTTTTTTAAGCACTTTAGAATACTGTTCCCTCATTAATAAACTACACAGGAACAAATGAGTAACACAATATTACCATTCTAGTAACTACTATGAACGAACAAGAAACTAATTAGTAAGTTTTAATTACTAAGTAATAGCGCTCAATCAAAATTGTGCCTAAATGTTAAAACACAATTTTTTTGCTCACTTGAAATACTTTGATTTAATACTCTTTCAAAATGCAAATCCATTTAGCTATGCTGCACAAAAAAACCTCTTCAGAACCATGAGCATAATAGCATATATAACCAACTACATTTACATATCAGCTCCTTTTCATTATTTAGCAACTTAACCTGTTCATGAATGAAATGAACTGTGCACAACTGTGTACAGGCTATTTAACTCTAAGGGTCATGTATAAGTACATTGACACCATTATGATAAGAAAGCATGATGTATTCTGTCAGTCTGTGGATTTTCTCATTTTTATGCATCCCGTCCACAGGGTCTTGTATGCGAGTTTTGACCTTGCGTTGGCGGTATATCTTGAGGAGATTATAGAGTTTGGAGACCTTGCTAAAGGAATTACTCTGACCCTGAGTAGATAAAAAAGAGAAAATAAACAGAAACGAAACGCACAAACATCTTTAAATCCCTCAGCCAATCAGTTCCTCACCAGGTAATCCACTTTGAGCAAGCGCCGACCACCGCTTTTTGACAGGCACAGATCAACCTGCCTGATAATCCTGGAGAATTATTCCTGTTAATGCATCTGTGAATAGGTGTATGTGTTTTTTTGCAAAAGTAGAGAGATCATGGCAATGTCACTACCTCAGGTTGGTAAAAAATACAACCTTCTGTTGTGACGCACTGGAGGTTTGACATTCTACTAATTTCAATAGAATTTGACATTTGCATTTTGCTAAGATAAACTTGTGATCTTCTATGCATTAAGGCATATATAGAATGTGCAAATATAGTGTAAAATAGGGATGCAATCTCCTGTGACGGAGCCGAGGAGACATGCTGACGTGCTGATGGAGAAGGGATGGAAGGCAGAGGCGCAGCTGGCATCACAGGAATCCTGGTGGTGGAACCAGGGTTACACCTGACCAGGGTGCAGACGGACGGATGTGGGAGCCCGCCGAAGCTGGTGGGATGACGGACCACAGTGGAGACGAGGGAGCATGGAGCCAAGGTGGAACTGAAGGGTAGGAGGGCTGAGGTTGAGTCTAAAACCACGGTGGAGATGAGGGAGCATGGAGCCAAGTTGAAACTGAAGGGTCGAGGGCTGAGGTTGAGTCCAGGGCTCAGTTGCTGAAGGTGGCGATGGGATCCTCACAACAAGATGGAGCTGTGGACTGGAAGGCCTAAGGGGGATCCACACCACCATATGGAACCAACTGAGGATGAGCCGAGGGACAGACAGAAACCAGCGGTGGCAGGGCTGGCAAACTGGCTGGTTTCAGTAGAGGAGGTGGGAGAGGGAGGCTGGGTGGGAAAGAAAGGAAAGACAGGAGATTAAGGAGACTTGAAGCTGGGTTGGACCAGCAGAAACAGAAGATCCAGAGGTATATCCTCCTCAAATTTCACAAAAAAATGTCCAGAGGCCAGGCATAACTCAGCCACAGTGGCGGGGGTGTGGGCGGAGCTTCCCTCCCTGTCCTCGAATTCCACAAGCACTCCTTTGGTGACTCGCGCACCTGGTTAGATATGTCGTTAGGCTCAGGCTCCGAGGCGGGGTATGGATCAGTTGGGCTCACTGGCACTTTAACTCCGGCAGGCTCAGGCTCCATGTCTGTGGTGGAGTTCTGCTTTAGCTCTGTCTGATTGGGTGATGACTGACTGGGTGTCAGGAGGAGTGAGGCTGGTGGGTGCAGATGGCAGCACTGACTCTACTAATGTGGCGAAGTTGTCTCGAGGACCATTCTCTGGTAGGCGTGCCTTAGATCGCTCGCTGAGGCTAGCATGGTAAAAAACTGTAAAAGAATGCGTATGTGCGCAGGCGTGTACACTGTAAAACTCAATAAGTTCAGAATACTCAAAACATTTGAGGAAACTTATTACCTCAAAACATTTAAGTTAACTAACTTATTTTTTTTAAGTTAGTAGAACTTAATTTTTTTGTGACAAGTGGGGCGGGGCCGAGAGCCATGGAAGTGGAGCAATGCTAGTGTGGTGCACAGGTGTCTCTCATTAACAATCACATCACTGGCATTCCTTCACTCCCACAGTTCTCAGCCTCGCCCTACTCAAGTACATATAGTTAATTTACATAAACATCACATTCAAATCTTGGTTAAATGTTAGTTAGCAAAAAACACATGCTATTATAATTATCAAAGAGACTGTCAATATATACTTGCATGTATATAATCAAACAACATACAGTATATGTGGTCTTAAAAGTTTTGCAGCCCATCCTCAACCTAACCACACGGTCTACTCTTCACCAGAACGGTAACCCTACAAAACTAACATAACAGAACCCCCTGTCAATCCCAACATAACACAACATTAAACACTAACTTATGTCTCCCTATGTTAATCTTATGCAAAAACGCACAAAATAACACTTTATTTCAACATTTAGACAGTCTGATGCAAAGCATGCTGGGAATTAGAAATCTGCTGCAACTAAAACAGTTTAGTTTACTTGAAATATGTCAGTGCTGTGAACTCAAAAGTAAAAGAAAGTTTTAAATACTCATAACTGTTAATTTAACTGAACTAATTTGTTTAATTTAAGTTTGTCCTACTCAAACGAATTAAGTATTTTGAGCATTAGGGTTTACAGTGTAGTCATACGTAATACAGAGTTTTTAGTCATTTGCACGGATCTGTGTTTTGATAACGTCATCTGTACAAAGGAAAAACTTTTTAATTTTTATGACATTGTTGTTGTATATACATACCCTAAAAATACAATGAAACATAGCCCAAACAGAACAGAATAAAATATAATCGTTACACCTATCGGATGCGAGCGTTGTCGTGTTCAAAAGCAAATAGAACCAATTATAATCATGGAGGCTGTCTACACTGGATACAGTATACAGTATACGTTATGTTTCTGCCATAATCTGCTTAAATCTGTAGCCTATTGAATCTCACAGCAGCTACATTTTATATGAATAATGTTTTCAAAACACTTGTTCATTTGCAATAGTGAGTTGATGGTGATACTGATGACATCATAACAGTGGCCATTTACTGACAAGCCTTAAAGGAACCACCCCTTAAATTGGATCATTTCAGACATAGATTCTTTATGGGGTTCAGGTCAGGCAAGTTTGCTGGCCAATCAAGCACAGTAACACCATGGTCATGAACCACAATTGGTACCTTTGGCAGTGTGGGCAGGTGCCAAGTTCTGCTGGAAAATGAAATCAGCATCTTCATAAAGCTTGTCAGCAGAAGGAAGCATGAAGTGCTCTAAAGTTTGATGAAACACAGTGGACCAACACTAGCAGAAGATATGGCACCCAAAATCATCACCGACTGAGTAAAATTCACACTGGACTTCAAGCAAGTTGGATTCTTTGCCTCTACACTCTTCCTCCAGACTCTGGGACCTTGATTTCCAAATTAAATGCAAAATTTACTGTCATCTGAAAAGAGGACTTTGGACCACTGAGCAACAGTCCAGGGGCCTCATTTATAAAACTTTGCGTAGATTTCATCCTAAAAGTGTACGTACGCGCAAAAGCTAGATTCTGCGTACGCACAAAAAAAATCAGATTTATAAAACCATGCGTACGCCAGATCCCGCGCACAAATCCCTTTATAAATCCCAGTCAGCGGAAGATTGTGCGTACGTGCATCTCCACCCAGTCTCCTCCCCAAAATCACCATATATGGACCTTATGACGCCTAGTTTTACTATGCATAACCTCATCTGCATATCAATTCCATACATGTTCCTATCCACGTGACATCCACGGTTAACACCGTCAAAGGTACAAGACATTGGAAAATATTAGATATGGACTATAAATGCAATTTGTGCTACACATTATGTTGATAAAGATAATCCAATATCCTCTTTGTTTTAGAATAAATATATCAAAATATCCATAAAAACAAAATTGTATAAAATACTTCAGATAAAGGTTTTAGGATAGAGTTGATTCATTCATTTCCACTGGCCAGATAGTATTTTAATTGTTTTAAACAATTCAAATAAAATGTATGCAGTTTTGCTGATAAGGTGAACATATCTTTTAGTAAGTTTATAGGCTATTATTTATAGGCACTTATTTATTGCAGTGTAAATTCAATTGTCTGAAACGGCGCGTCACTTACTTACAAAGTATTTTTAAAAGAAAACATGCAAATCTTACTGTTTTCCTCAAATTATATCCTTCAAATGGTAATTATTTGAAGATCTTTCACACGAACACCTCCTGCAGCTGTGGTTGTACAGTAAGATATTATTGGACCTATTCAAACTGGACAACGGACCGTTCGACCACCGAATCCAGCAGTGTCTTCCATAATATCGAAGTTAAGTGTGCATCACTGATCGTCATTCTCGAAAAAATATTTTGTCATAACATCTGCAGTGTGGTTTAAAGTTTCCTCGCTGTCATTAAAACAGCATGTCACTGGAAAAGTGATCGAAAGCAGCACATCTGCTATCTCAATTCATATCACTTTTGTCTCCCCTGGGGGGGAGCATCCATTATGATGATATGCTATATACGCACATACTTTTTATAGCCCATTCATTTAAAAAAAAAATTGTAAATTCAAAGTATTTGTACCTGGTTAAGAATGCTGATAATAATTCAGGTTGATGCACTTTGATTTATTGGGTGATGTAATAGGTTAATTTAGTTTAAGTTTTTCATTTTAAATAGTTATTGCTATTTGGGCCAGTTGGTGTCGCCAAAACACATACTCTTCTAAAAGAGTGCGTACGCACGGTCAAGAGCATCCTTACGGTGCGCACTTATTTACGCCTAGTTTATTTTTTATAAATCCCGATATATGCGTGGAAAAATGCGTACGCAAATTTCTATGCCCATTTTGTGCGTACGCAACGTTTATACATCAGGCCCCAGTTCTTTTTCTCCTTAGCCCAGGTAAGACGTTTCTGATGTTGTCTTTGGTTCAGAAATGGCTTGGTATGTGCCAATGTGACAGTTGCAGCCCCATTTCCTGAAGACGTCTGTGTGCGGTGGCTCTTGATGCACTGACTCCAGCTTCAGTCCACTTCTTTTGAAGCTCTCCTAAGTTCTTAAATATGCTTCGCCTGACAATCTTCTCAAACCTGTGGTCATTTCTTTCACTTCTACACCTTTTTAATACCACACTTTTCTTTCCTGTAAACTTTCCATGAATATGCTTTGGCACAGCACTCTGCGAACAGCCAGCTCTTTCACCAATGACCCTCTGTGGCTTACCCTCATTGTAGTCTTGATGATCGTCTTTTGGACAACTGTCAAGTCAGCAGACTTCCCCATGACTGCTGTTGGGATTACTGACCTAAACCCAGTATTTATACACTGAGAATGGTAATTTAAAAGAACTTGAAATTAAATATTCTAATAATTTGAGATACTGATTTTTTTATTTTGATGAGCAGCAAGCTGTAATCCTCAAAATGAAAACAAAAAAGTCTGGAAATATTTTACTTTGTCTAATAAATCTAGAATGTTTAAGTTTTACATTTTAAATTAAATTACAGAAAAAACAAAAACTTGATATTCTAATTTTTTTAGATGTACCTGTACAATAAAAAAAAAAGTCATGACCCCTTTAACGTATCCTCTATCTGAGTGGTGTTATTGTAAACGAAATCTGAAATAAAAATACATTAAAGCTAAATAGATGACAAAAGCACATAAAATTAATAAAACCTAAACTAACATTAAAATTAAAAAACTGAAACTTTTTGGTCTGCCTATCTAGAAGTTTCGGTATTGAAGCCTAGTAGTCGGACACGGATGAGTTTCTCAAGATTATATTCATGTTTGGCTGAAGCATGTTCACTTGTATTTAGCTTAGGACATATTGAATTATAATGAACTGTATAATTGAGAGAGATGTGAGCTGTAGTTCTTGGTGACTGTGGAATTGCAATGCTTTTCTTTGGTTGGCATGTCTGAGAGATGAATGAATGATTGATCACGATTCTTCTCCTTTGTGACAGTGTGAAGTTTCCACCAGAGAGCTCTCCGATGGTTCTCTTGAAACATTCATGGAAACTCAACTTCAGTGAATTTCCATTATGCATGTATAGTCCATCATTTGGTTATGTATGAAAGGGAATGTTTTTATCTCATAATCTCGAAACCGTTCAGTAAATATGATACTTTTCATGAGATTTATCAGGCGCCCCGCCAATGACTGATGCATGCGTGAGTTTCACAGACACAAAAGGCAAACAAACTCGTAGAATACATGAAAGAATATCCCTTTGTCATGAGAATGGTGAGAGAGACCAAAGCAATTGAAAATATACTTTCAGGCAGAGCACATGATATAAAGGGTTGGGGGGAGGCAGGCAGACAGACATGAAAAGTTCCAAAGCAGACAATAATAATCATTATTCTTCTCAAGCTAAAAAGGGAAATGGAGGAGAGACTGACAGCGATATAGACTGAGAAAGAAAGGCAGGAAGTGATGGATTTATGAGGAGGATAATGGAGGGCTGCCCCTTCTTCTCCTCAGTTGAGTTTGCTGAGATGGTAAGATCTCTATACATTATTCATCCAGAAGAGGGTAATTGGAATCAGCTCATCCCTGATTTAGATGGGGCTTTGGTATGTGACACAAGAAAATCATTTTTGGGTTGTATTTCTTTTCTTGTAATGATTTTTTTTGTATTTTTTATTTTTTTATAACCCTTTTTTATAACCCTTTATAACCCCCCCCCCCACCCCACCCAAATCCAATGGTTTCATCATCTTGCACTTATTATTACTGGATCCTTTACTAATATCTTGTGACAGCAATACGATTTTTTAACCACAATTAAGAGATGGTGTTAGCAAAGTGTGTAAAACTATAAAGATTAGACACCATTGTTTAGGAATTAATTATAGGGGTGTCAAAAGTGTAGTTTCTTTATCTCCTGTGTTCTCCTAGAGATCTCCTGCATTCTTCAGTGTATTATTAAAGACTATTTAAAGAGTGTTCTTTCTTTATACATGTTGCTTACCACAGTACATGTATCAAAATAACTGACCCTCAACCATGATTAGCATTTTCTGTTCTGGACAATACAAAAATGCATCGCAAATCGAGAAATGGATAGATTCTGATATTTTCCGTATGTATCGCGATTCTTTCTCGATCGATTCTGAGCTTAGTTTTCAACAGCAGATGGCACTGCATGCTTTAGAAACAGACATACTCTACTTCCTTCCAATTCCTTACATACACCACTTGATCCTTTTGTAAAATAATCATTCATAAAGTTTGAAAAGGTTGAAGCAAATTATGCTCATGTGGGAACTGTAATAGGATGTTGGTATCAACCAATCTTTCAGATTCAACTTTTGTACAAATCCAGCATTGAACTGGCCCTCGTTTGTGAAGCATTACACTGTGGACACACATCAGTGTTCAAATATCACATGTAACAATGAATTATGCATAATAGGTCTCCTTTAAGTGTAGCAAGCATTTAATGTAATGGTGAGCTTTTTATGGAGGCCAACTTAAGACCAGGATTTCGCAATATTTTTTTTGTGATTTTTGCGATCAAAATGAATGATTTTGTGGTGGTAATTTTCAGAAATTTGCGAAAAAATTGCAATGTTTTTTAATTAGAATAAAACATTTACCTTGTATTATGTCATACATGGCAATAGAACAAACAAAATGCACAAATCTTTATTGTGGTGTCTTGCCAAAAAAGCCTAGTCCAGTGCTGTACTAGGCTATCTAGCTTTAATAACATGATCACTTACGGTGGGAAATGTGACAAATCTTACAGGTAAGCCACAGCAATAAGCAAATGCCTAATTATAAAGTTATCAAGTTACTAAGAATCGAGTAAACAGTCAGCAATAAAATAAGAATAAACAAATGACAAATAAATACAACATAAAGATACAGATACAAACAGTGCTTTAAGTACTGTTTGTTTTTCCCCTGTTGTTGTTTGATTAATATTAACGACACAGACAGGAGTGGGTATATATAGGTTGCTTTCACTTTGAGACCTACTGTAATGATCGGATCCAACACTGACACGTCCCAAATTTGTTCACTCCAGACATAACCACCAAGATGGACATTCAGGCATAATTATGTTTATTTGACCGTTCAAGGCTGATAAGCCTAGAAATATAACACATTTCGGTATGCACGCGCGAGTGCTGACAGGCGACAAACGTATGCACATAATCCGCAGCCAGTCGGTCATTGTGTCAGAGCCGAATTGAGTTTGTGCAGCCTATACAACGCTTTTATCAACTTTTTTTTTTTTTTTTTTTTTAGCGCTATCAGGCATATCATACTTTTTATTTGTCATTCACCCATGTCGCATAATCGCTTCACCCGCTCTTGGCGCGGATAAAAAAGTGCCATCGTGTTCTTGCTCTTTCAACATATGAGTGAATGGTTCTTATTTAATGATGTGCTAATTAACATTTATTATGTGGAATGAATCTCACCACTTACTGCATCTTACTGCAAACATGCTTGAGTAAAATACATCTGGAGTTAATCCCCTCCAGGAGTTTTTAAGGTTATTTCACTGCTTTTGTTTTCACAGGAACAAACAGGAGTTAATGAAATTACATTCTGAAATCTTTGCTCCAAGTCGATTACTGGCAGCTTGTCCTTGGTGGTCTTTTCCTAAATTGTCAATTCCTCCTTTCCTCAAGCAATTTCTACTTTCTTATAAACTCTCAAAATTACGATGTGATGTGTTTTCAATCTTGACTTTAAGCGTAGCTATTTTACTCCAAAAAAAGGTTTCAAAATCCAGTATTAGCACCAGGAAAGTATTGTTTATAAAGTATTTGGCTGACTAAAGACCAAAGCATCTGCTGAGGTCATCAACACAATGCAGTACAGAAACTATAGACCAAATGAGACATCTTCACAATAAACTCCCAAGAACAATTTCATCTGTTACTTTCTAAATTGACTCCTTTATTCAAATAGTGCATGCTGTTGTTGAATATCCATTGCTTTTGCGTTTTGCTCAAATAACCATTAAAGATGTAAAGCCCACTTTTCAAAGGGAACATTTTTGCATACTTTCACATTGAATGTCCTAAAGAAGCATTCTACAGAACAGAAGACTATCAGTATAACAGGATCACAAGCAAAAATCTAATAAGAATCACAACTTTAAAGGTGCCCTAGATTCAAAAATTGAATTTACCTCGGCATAGTTGAATAACAAGAGTTAGATACATGGAAATGACATACAGTGAGTCTCAAACTCCATTGTTTCTTCCTCCTTATATAAATCTCATTTGTTTAAAAGACCTCCAAAGAATAGGCGAATCTCAACATACGCCCCTAATATTAGCATATGCCAGCTCATGTTCAAGGAATTACACAAGGGCAGGACGTCTGGATGTGCACAGCTGAATCATCAGATTAGGTAAGCAAGCAAGGACAACAGTGAAAAATGGCAGATGGAGCAATAATAACTGACATGATCCAAGAAATCATGATATTTTTAGTGGTGTTTGTAAATTGTCTTTCTAAATTTTTCATTAGCAAGTTGCTAATGTACTGTTAAATGTGGTTAAAGTTACCATCGTTTCTTACTGTATTCACGGAGATAAGAGCCGTCACTATTTTCGTTTTTAAACACCTGCAGTCTGTATAATGCATAACCACAACTTCATTCTTTATAAATCTTTCCAACAGTGTAGCATTAGCAGTTAGCCACGGAGCACTATCAAACTCATTCAGAATCAAATGTAAACATCCAAATAAATACTATACTTACGCGATTAGACATGTTGAATGACGAACATTTTGTAAAGATCCATTTTGAGGGTTATATTAGCTGTGTGAACTTTTTTTATGATGTTTAAGGCAAGCACGATCTCTTGGGGCATGGAGCACGAGAATTAAAGGGGCCGCACATTTATAATGATGCCCCAAAATAGGCAGTTAAAATAATAATAATAATAAAAAATAAAAAAAAAACGGGGGTATTTTGAGCTGAAACTTCACAGACACATTCAGGGGACACCTTAGACTTATATTACATCTTTTAAAAACATGTTCTTCGGCACCTTAAATTTGCTTAGCTTGCTAAATATTAGGGCTGGGACAATGAATCAATTCTGAGCTTAGTTTTTAGTGTGTTTTAGTTTAGTTTTTAGTGCTTGTGTGTTCGGCTATGTACTTGCACCTCAGAATACTTGTGTGATGCGAGATGAATGTAAACAGCCCACTGCAAATACCCTTGTAATTCGCTTTAACCTTTTCGAATTTTATGAATGATTATTTTATAGAAGGTTCAAGTGGTGTGTGTAAGGAGTTGGAAGGAAACGGAGTATGGCTGTTTTTAAAGCACTCAGTGCCATCTGCTGTTTAAAACTAAGCTCGTTGAATTGATTCGAGAGAGAATAGCGATGCATTCAGAAAATCTCAGAATCGATCCAGAATCATTTATTGATTTGCGATTCAATAATTTATTGTCCCAGCCCTACTAAATAGGTCCTCAAACAATCAGAAAACATAACATTTTAGTTTAAAATGTATATTGTCAGAATTATATAGTTTACACTTTCTTCGTAACTTGAATATGGAAGGCTGTCTGGGGGAAGCTAGATATTTTACTTCATAACTTGTTAAATATGGACTTTTATTTATTTTTTTTTTACACACAAATGCATTGCTCCGCTTCAGAAAGCTTTTATTAACCCTCTGGAGCCGTGTGAAGTACGTTTATGATGGATGGATGTAGATGGAAGCACTTTCTTCAGCTCATACTCGTGACCCCTGTTCACTGCCATTATTTATATATATATAATATTTTTTTTTTTTTTTTTTTTTTTCATAACATGTTTTAGTTTAGTCTACAAAAATTATATTTATCTCCCTTAAGATGTTAAATATGTTGTAAGAATTTGGTCCTCCATAGACTTTTATGGTAATGTTTATCTCAAGAAATGTCATTCCCATTATGCAGTACGTTTTTGTATCCCCATCAAATGCATCTAAATCAATTTAGATAAAATATAAAAGATACATCATATTAGTTACTTTCATTTGAGCAGATGTTGCCATTTTTGTCCTGTCCCTAGATGCTGCTTCTAATGTGAAAAAAACTGGCAATTTATTAATAAATATTCCAGGTGTCTCTTAAACTCCCCTCCTCCTCCAATCAAAATGCTTAATTTAATTTGACATTCTCATGTTATTGAACTGTCAGTCCCTCACTAACTTTAGCTCTTTCTTTTTATTCTGTTTGGGATCCTGTTAATTATCTTGACATGGTGCAAATGATGAAGTTATAATTCAGAAGACATTCTTCCTGAAATACCAACAAAAGCTTGTTAATTTTCAGTTTAAAATGTACTGCATACAGAAATGACCCACCCACAGTCCTGAAGTCCATTAGATCTCCCTCTCTCTTCTCTCTTCAACTCAGTTCAACATAGGTACAGAGAAAAGAGTTGAAGGAGAAAGAAAGACAGAGAAGAAAGTTTGATTGAGTGTGACACATTTCATAATTCATCACAGTGGGTTACATCATCTGAAAGAGGGATGAGTCCTCCTGCAATTGCACTGAATGCCTGAGGGGGGTGATGTTGCTCCACGAGGATCAAGAGCTTTTGATTTCTGCTCTTGCTTTGACTCCGTAGAAGGAGCAACTTTGCATATTACAATGCTGCACTGCGAGGTATCTTTCCCTCATTCCTTCTGTTGTCAACCCCCTCATTTGTCAATAATACAAATATCAAAATTCATACGAATCAGGGAGCTGAAAGAAGCATGTATCTAGAAATACCAACACGAGATGTGATATTAACCAGAAGTTCAAAACCCTGGGGTAGTTTGGTATTCAGTAGCACTGAGTCAGTAGTATAGAGTGCTGTTCACTCATAAATAGAAGAAAACCAGTGTTTGTGAAAAGTACAGCATGGCAGAAAATGGCTTGCATTGATATGGTTTGCATCTCTGGTGTCTGTACCTTGAATGTTTTGAATGTAGGATGAAGGAAGAAAGAAACAAGGAGATGCTGAAAAGAGTTTTGAGGATTGAACTGTATATATAACACTGTGTATATACAGAAACACACAAACACACACACATACAAGACCTTCCCAAATGCGTCAGCCCGTGACTGAAACATATTTCTTGCTGGTCATGGGTGTAAAATCCATTCTCGGCGTGCCTCTATATAGCCAATGTAAACCTTCAGTCATGTGAATAATTAACAGCTTTCTTCCAAAGAGTGCTGCCAACAACATACAACTACTGGAAAAGACCAAGGTCTGCAGCATGTGTTTGTGTGTGTGTGTGTCAAAGAGAGTGTGAAAGTATATGTGTGAGAGAAATTTTTAAATGTCCTAAGGCACTTGTCATTGTGTGTTGTGATGTTCAACTCACTGTGGTTGCATTGCATGCTGGGAGCTTAAAAGTTGGATGATACTGTAGATCTTTTGCTTAACTTAAAACAAGCTGCTGTGAAATCTATTTAAAGCTGTTTGCTAATGCAGGCATCAGTACTAGTATTGATTTTAACAAACCCATTACAGTAAAATTTAAATTTTATGGCGAGTAATTCCTTCATTGTTTGAGCTACAGACATGAAATATATCTCAAATCATGTGGCTTGTTAAGGAGAGATGTGCTGTTGCTTTTCTTAGTGATCAGTTTACATTGAAGAAGGGGCTCGAGCCACATAGCCATATCATTTTCTTTTAAAATTAAGGTTCAGTTTTTCATCTAATATTAATTTAAATTTTATTTTATTTCAGCTTTATTTCAATGAACAAAAACATATTTTCAATAGTTTTAGTTAACGATAACAACACCGAGTCTCACATATGCATTTATTTTGTGCCTTGAAACAAGTCCAGGCACCAGGCATTCTTATGCATTAACGTTATGAAATGAAATATGTACTGTATACTTCAGTGTGGCAGCTGTTTTGACAGCGACAACCGTGAGCTAAGTGGCAATCTGTACTTCGGTTGAGAGGGGAAATCGAAGTTAATGTCATTGCATTATTAGCGCTGTTTGCTAAGGTAAGCATCTCTATTGCTATTGCTCATATTTAGGGTTAGAGATTTGGGATTTAAACAAGGCTCTTATTAAATTGAGGTGCATAACTCATTCTGCACTGTCTAGGCTAAAGATGATTTCTCAAATCATGTGGCTTGTTAAAGAGAGATGTGCTACTTTCTAAGCAATTAGACTTAAGATTTGCTTGTTGCAGTTAATTAAAATAGGGTTTTACATTTATTAATTTGGCAGACAGTTTTAAATAAAGTGACTTACAGGGGATCGAAGGTGTTTGGTGTTATGTCAAAATGGAATTGAACCCATGACCTTGCTGTTGCTAGCACAATGCTGTAGTTTAGCTAGAAAAAAATTCATAGACCAGAATGTCCTTAGAATTTGAGGGTCAATCACTTAGATCAATGGTTATCAATCAGCTTCTGTAAACTTCAAATTAATTAAAATATGACAAAACACACATTAAAATATGTTAAAACTCTCTAAAAATCAAAATGTTTTTCTTTGAAGAACCAAGGTTCCCACTGTATTGGAAAAAAAAAAAAAAAAAAAAAAAAAAAACATGGCCCTGTGATTTTTCTGTTTTCATTTTGCTGAATTCCATTCAAATTTTTCTTATTTCCATTTTAATGAGGATCCCTAGAGTTCAAAAGATGCTGCATCCCAGTTCGCCTACTTATTTCCCTTAAATGATTAGTCCACTTTTAAATTAAATTTTCCTGATAATTTACTCACCCCCATGTCATTCAAGATGTTCATGCCTATCTTTCGTCAGTCGAAAAGAAATTAAGGTTTTTGATGAAAACATTCCAGAATTATTCTCCTAATAAGCCCTCTGAAGCTGCACTGAAACTGAATTTTTGACCTTCAACCATCTGGAGGCCATTGAAGTCCACTATGAGGAGAAGAATCCTGGAATATTTTCATCAAAAACCTTAATTTCTTCTCGACTGAAGAAAGAAAGACATGAACATCTTGGATGACATGGGGGTGAGTAAATTATCAGGAAAATTTTATTTAAAAGTGGACTAATCCTTTAAAAGTATGTACTGTTTTTGTGAAGAAAAAGTACATACTTTTGAGTGTGTAACAGAAGAGTATGCAAACTTTGGGGCATACTACTTCATTGTAATTGCATCTTTTAAATGGATAGTTCGCCCAAAAATTAAAATTATTCAATGATTTACTCACCCTCAAACCATCCTAGATGTATATGACTATCTTCTTTCGGTACACTATCAGAGATATATTTAAAAACATCCTTAGTCCTCCGAGGTTTATAATAGTTGTGAATCGCTCCCCAGATTTTGATGACAAAACAAATGCATCCATTCATAAAAAAATTAATCCATACGACTCCAGGGGGTTAATAAAGGCCTTCTAGTACACAGTGCCATGATGTTCTACTATATCCTACACTATAATATGTAATATGTCATGTCATTGTGTACTACGTTGAAGAAGTTTACTCTTTTTGGATGTACATTGAATGCGTATGGCTGTCGCAACAGAAGCTTGTTTTTTTACTTCATAAAGTTTTAAACATGGATATTTGTCTTACACAAACGCATCAATTTGCTTCAGAAGGCCTTTATTAACCCCCTGGAGTCATATGGATTCTTTTTTTATGGATGGATGCATTTTGTTTTGTCTTCAAAATGTGGGCGGCCATTTACAACCATTATAAACTTTGGAGGACTAAGGATATTTTTAAATATATCTCTGATTGTGTTCGTCAGAATGAAGATAGCCATATACACCTGGCTTGAGGGTGAGTAAATCATAGGATAATTTTCATTTTTGGGTGAACTATCCCTTTAACAAACTCTCTGTCGCTTAGTTACATGCAACCAGTAACCGTTTAAACTTCCCTGTCAGTCATCTTGTCACAGTTAAAATCCTCCACATTCAATTAAATTAAATTTCCTACCGTTTCGGAGAGAAATGTAGACACATATTAATCTGCCAGTCATGGGTCTTTTATATGAAGAACTCTCCTCATGTTTGCATAATGATGCATTTAAAAGTTAATGACCAAACGCATCGTTAAAAAAGTTCACAATGCTGTTGCATGAAATATAATATGGATAACAATATGGATAACATTTCATTATTTTATTTTTTTTTCCGTCAGGTTAGCTGCTGATTATTAATCACTCAAACAAATTTTCGTATGTGTTTTTTCGTATTCGTGATCCTAGAAATTTGTCACGCACAGAGACTTTGCACACTGAGCCCTCTTCTGAAAAAGAAAGAGGAAATATTGGGTCCATCCAATCCCGAGATTGCGTAGAGAGGAAGGAGAGGTCCACCTCATCAAGGAGCTGTGTGATCCTGAGCATTTCAAAGTTTACTTCAGGATGTCAGTGGCTCAGTTTGATGCTTTGCTAGCGATACTGGCACTTATATAAGATACTGTCTTTATATTCTGTTTCCATGTATACCACACTTTGTTTGTCATTCAGTGCTACTGCTTTGTGCTGTAGACAACGGTGGATCAACTTGTCAGATGGCATTCGGAATTTTGGCGTTCGTTTGTACGGTGGCTCTGAATTGTCAAAACGTCTTTCAAAATGCATGCCACAGATGCAAAAAATGCAGAAAATCGAACCTGATCCGAATACTTTTATGACGGACAAATGTTTCGGAGGCAGTGTGTAAATGTGATTGACACAACGTGAGGTCGTATTTATTTTTTTACTTGCAAAAGATTCTGACACGAATTTCGGACTCAGTGTGTCAAGTCTGTAGTTTTTTAACATTTTTTTTTTTTTATTCATGTTTGTAGTTCTAATCGAAACCTTGTCCACAGCGCAATGGGTTGTGGGCAATATTAGCCATTAAAAGTGTGCAAAAATCTGCACTTCAGATTCTAACTGGAAAAAGTAGACCATCCAAGAATCTTAGGAATACTCATTTACAAATACTATTTAGGATGGATAGTATGCGAATTGGGCCGCAGCATGAGAATCACTGACTATAACATCTTAGCAAATGCATAGCAACGCCCTGGCAACTAACCACAACAAATTAGCATCATGGAGGAGACTTTGAGGCAAGCACCACTCACATTTTCAGAAGAAAAATTCTTCAAGATCTCCTTTGCTGCTGCTGCTATTAAGAGAAAAAAAAAAAAAAAAAAACCTCCTGACAGCTTTTACAGTACTTTTAGGAATCCATTTGTGCTTTTTCATAATCAAGCACATTAACCATTTAAGAGTATCAGTACTTTCGCTAAGCACTTAGAATAGATGATGTCGTGCATCACAGAACAATTAAAACCTTAGCACTAAAACTTGAACACTCAGTCTGTTGAGTGGCTAATGCGTTATTCTTTATTAATACGCAAATGAGCTGTTCATCACATTAAAAAGCTGTGCAGCTAAGTCTGTGCATCATATCTTAATGGTGACGGGAATGCGTTTGTCTTTAGAAGCATGATAGAGGAGGTAGTGTGGTGGATCAGAGCCAGTGATGCTGAGGTTACAGGTTTGATCCCGTGATGTGTAACCTGTGAACTGAAACATTACTGAGATGTCGCCATCATGAGCGAAGCCCGTAACCTCTGGTTGATCCAGTGGGGCCTGCTCACCTGTTTAGAATACAATGCATCACTTTGGATAAAGGCTTCTTTTACATAACAAGTAACCAAGTCTGGCTCATGCTCACCTGTTGTTGCCATGGAAGTAGAGTGTGAGGGATGCTGTGCCGGATTTGTGGGAAATATGGGAGGGATACATTTTTCCGGGCATTATGGTAATCAAGTGAGTTGAATGTTTAGACGAATATGTTCTGTGCTTTTTTTTTTCTTTCACTTTGTGCTCACTGTGGCTTGAGGTCTGATTTGTGTGACCCGTGCTGGCAAAATGAGTCGACTTGGAATGCGTACAGGCTAATTATGAGCTACAAGCAAAACAAGTGAAAAATGTCAATTTTAGTCGAATTTCGACTAGGTTTTGACAAAAAATAAGCCCTCATCTAGTGATCCCGATGTTCCAAATGGCAACAAAACATCTAAAAGTATGTTTATTTGTACGTCTGACAGGAGTACATTTCCTTTGTCCATGAAAAATGTATTTTTTTTCTCTGCTCGCTTCTCGACGAATGGCACTTCCACTCAGCAAGATATCATTGTAAAGTGCAGCATTACAACATTTGTGGTTTTGTCGTTTGTCATTGATCTCAAAGAGAATCAGACTGTCATGCTTACAAATCAGTTTAGATAATGTTAAATATTTTCTGATATTTTCTTTTTTTTGTTAATATTTTAAATATTTTCTCATTTTAATATGAGTAATTAGCTTTTTTTTTGTTTTGTTTGTTTGTAGGTCAATTTTCCTGTAAGGCAAGGTTGAGGAAACATTATTTGTCCAATGACAAATTTTGTCTGATTGTTTGTCCGATGGTTTCACTCAGCCAGAAACCCATTGGAAAACAGTCATTGTTTTTGCTTTACCGTTTAGTGGAGTAGGAATGAAACACTTCACCTTTTAAAGGATTAGTTCACCCAAAAATGAAAATTCTGTCATTAATTACCCACCCTCACGTTGTTTCAGACCCGTAAGACCTTCGTTCATCTTCGGAACACAAATTAAGATATTTTTCATAAAATCCCATGGTTCAGTGAGGCCTGCATTGCCAGCAAGACAATTGACACTTTCAATGCCCACAAAGGTACTAAAGACATATTTAAAACAGTTCATATGACTGCAGTGGTTCAACCTGAACCCTTTCACATATAAGTTTGAAATATTATGGCTGTGCCCCCAGCCTGAGTTTTTCAAAGTGTACCATTATTCGGAACGTATAACTTTATTGTTTCCATGGTGACGTGTCATTGCTTGTCACGCCGCTTTATGAAGCTTAAAAGCTTTATGAATCTTTTGTTTCAAATCAGTGGTTCGGAGCGCATATCAAACTGCCAAAGTCACGCCCTCCAATGGTGAACCATTGAAATTCCGAAACGCTTATGACTTAACGAAGCCTCGTTTACTGATATCACGTGACTTTGGCAGTTTGTTAGTGCTCCGAACCACTGATTTGAAACAAGATTCAAAGCTTCATGAAATGTTGAATAAAGTCGTTATTTTGTTTTTTGGCACACACAATTATTCTTGTCGCTTCATAACATTAAGGTTGAACCACTGTTGTCACATGAACTGTTTTAAATACGTCTTTAGTTGCTTTCTGGGCATTTAAAGGGTTAGTTATCTTGCTGGCAATGCAGGCCTCACTGAGCCAGCGGATTTCATCAAAAATATCTTCATTTGTGTTCTGAAGATGAACAAAGGTCTTACGGGTGTGGAACGACACAAGGGTGAAGTAATTAATGACAGAATTTTCATTTTTGGGTGAACTAACAAAACAAAACATTTTTCCAAAGGAATCTGGAGTTGTGGGGTTAAACTTTATGGAATGCAGTAAAGTTGTAAAGGCAGAAGGCCTCCAAAAATGAAGAAGCTGATTTATGAAGACTGTGCAGAACAGAGCTGCTAAAGGAGGTTAACTCAGGCCATCACAAAGAGCTGCATGCTCATATTTACAAACTATAATTGAATATTGTGTGTGTGTGTGTGTGTGTGTGTGTGTGTGTGTGTGTGTGTATGTGTGCACTTTCCTGTGTAATGCACAGTGTTATAATTGAGATGTTTCTTAGACACCTACTAGATGCCATTTATTAGTAGTCCCAGTATAGAAGCAGCGGTATCTGATTAATTAGAAAAGTGCAAAAATCGGTAAAAGAATATTGGTCAAATTGATAATTGGTGTTTCTCTAGTCATAACCAGCATGTATCCAGAATACAGGTGGACAGTGCAGTTTTATTTGTGTGTGCAGCTCAAAAATAAATAAAACTATAAACCATAAAAGAAAAAGAAAAAAACAAAAAAACGAAATGTCAGCAGTTTTAAAAAAAAAGTCTTAAATCAGTTCTTGTTGGCCAAACTCCATAAAGGAGTTTTTTTTTTTTTTTTTTTTTTTTTTTTTTTTGCGCACAGTGGCTTGAAGGTTTTTGACCCATGGACGTCATTTTCAGTGGCAGCCGCTGACTTGGGTCGCTCAGTGACAGTTAGCATCACAGTCGTCTGTCTGACCAGAGTTGTTGTTGTTGTTGGACAACTAAATTTAGGGGGATGGCCTGCCATCGGCAGTGTGGCTGTAGTTCCATATTTCTTCCGCTTCTGTATGATGGACTGCAATGAGCTCCAAGGTTTGTTCATATGACCCTTGAAATGGTCTTGTGTCCTTCCCAGATTTGTGCAGCTTTCAAACCTCCCTTGTTTTTAATGCTTTTTTGTCTTCATTTTGGTTTATACAAGATATTTGGGAAGGGGTTTAATTCTAAATAATATGCAATGCTTATTTATAACTTACAAAAACAAAACACAAAAAAAACTATAAAACAATCTTACAGACCCCACATATGCCTTTAACTCTGATATTTTGGCTCACGGTCACAGACATTCTTACTGACTGAGGATGCCGTTCCTCCAGTGTCCCCTGTGAAAATCAATTTTTGCTATATCTGCTCGAAGTGAAAACATAATGCCCACATAAGCTTACACTCTGAAAACCGACCTGCTCTCTCCTCCACAATGGACATGTCACCTGAATAATTGGAATTGACCTATTTGAGGCCTGATGGTGACGGAGAGCGCTCGGGGTCGATGCTACTGTTCGATGGCACTTCCTAGCAGAATCCATCTCCATTTCATGGCGGCACAATGGAGAGATCCGCATTTATTGTACCTGCAATTCACATAATGTACATGCATTTTATTGAATGCATTTCACAGTTCTTTTGCTTATGATCACAGAATTAAGGGCATAAAAGTACTAATTCATTATGGACTTCCTGAGAACAATTTAACGTCCATATTGGCTGAGAATAAGATGGCATCCATCAAGTCATGAAAGTTGTCACCTCAAACTCGACATCGCATTTGCTGTGCATCAGTGAGACAGACTGTGAGAGTGATTAGACAAAACACACAAACAAGCGATTAGTCTTCCATTGTGAATGCTTTTAAATTATGCAAATGAAATGATTATGGTTGGCGCCGTTTGTATTATTTTCCTACCATCCCATGTGTGATATTTGTAGCAGATGTTTGGTACGCCGCCATCGGAAACCATTTCCAACTTTTCACGTTGAGACTTTTAATGGGTTTCTCTTCAAGTTATTGTGTGTTGCTAAATGGGTCTGATTTACTTGAGCGTATGGCGAGCTGTTTTCCTAAGGTTACCTTGTTCAAGGCTAAATGAAAATTCATAACCTAATGTTTTGAAGCTGCCTGTACTTGTTGCAATACGCAATCAGTTTGATGATGATCGAAATTTCATTTCACCTCTTGTTGAAAGAAACATTTATTTTGATGTGCGGCACATCTTTAATGTACATTAACATTAAATATTTATTAATAGAACATTACCATTAGTTGCAGAAGATTTGGAATAAAGGTGATCGCACACTATACAATAAAGTGAAGATATGTTCGAAATCATGCCATGTCACACATAGTTTTCTATTAAATTACATTATGTATGACTTTACCCTATGCAGTGTGTATAGACATTTTTCAGTATTTGTATTTCTCTGAGTGAACTGAATATAGTACACTGAGAAATGTAATATAGACTGTCTTTACGTTTTTGCTGTTTTTACAGCAAAACACATAATTATTTTTTTTTCCTGTATGGTGATAAGAGTCACTGTTTTGGACTGCCATCTTGAATTTGAGAACGCAACACATCTGGTGTGTGGCATGGCCCTTTCTCGTCCAGTGTGCATCATAGCTTGTTTTAGGTTTAAGGTTTATCATCGGTTTGGGTTTCTTAAACAACTTTTATGAAAGTCACTGTGTAGGTTAACATTAAACATTTTGCCCTGCTTTTGCAACTGCTTGTTCATAGATATGATCCAAAAAGTTCCTGTAAATCTGAATAATTTATCGAGGATAATTTTAAGTCTATTAATCAGTATGTATAAATTATACATACTGATTGAATGATTTCCTTATTACTTGATCACATTAAGGTAGTAGATCTAGAATGTTTATAGTATAATGTTTAGTATAATATATATATATATATACTGTAAAAAGTAATACGCTCTATCTACATAATAAAATTGTGGCAATAGATTACAAGCAATATTATTAATTAAATTCAACATATTGCATAAATAAAGAATTGAGTTACACTTAACAAATTAATTCCTTAAGTCATCCATTTAAAATGTGTAAAATTAGCAAACACCATTACAAAAACCACAAACTGACATAAAAAGCAAAGAGTCAAACTGTCCAACTAAATGAGAAACTGATCACCATAATGGTAAACAAACATTTTCAATAAAATAAACATCAACATCTAAACCTCCTGTTAATTCTTGTTTCTCTCTCCTTCAGTGATTCTGCTTGCTATCATCAGGTGTCTTCAATGTTGGCAATACAAAATAAAGAGTTCTTAAAGGGATAGTTCACCCAAACATGAAAATGTGATGTTTATCTGCTTACCCCCAGGGCATTCAAGATGTCGGTGACTTTGTTTCTTCAGTAGAACACATGATGATTTTTAACTCTCAACTGTTGCCGTCAGTCAGTCATATAATGCATGGCAATGGCTACACAATCTATAATAGTCAAAAAATGCCATGGATGTCGTGGATGCCGTGGGGGTAAGCAGATAAACATCAAATTTTCATTTTTGGGTTAACTATCACTTTAATTCATCTTTGACATCTGTCTGTTATGCAGATATTTTTTGTTTAAATTTTACTTAAATTGTACTTGTTTTAAATGGTTGACATTTAAGGAATTAATTGGATTAATTAATTGGATTAATTCTAACTCAATTCTATTTGTTGAGTTTAATTAATAATATTGCTTATAATCCGTTGCCAAAATTTTGTGGAATAGATATAGTGCATTACATTTTACAGTGAGTATAATAGTATAATCGTTTTATAGTACAATGATATAATGTTTATATCTTTGAATGATAGGTGTTTGTATGTTGGTTTGTTTGTTTAACCAAGCAAATTTCATGTTTGGCAAGTCACTATAATGATTTTTAAATTAATCACAAAACATCACAATTATCTTAATACAATTATTATATATGAGGACTAATCAATGTTCCCTCAATTTTTTTTTTTCTCGCTGAGCAAAACATTTCTCTGTTGACCGCACATTTTGGCCACCTGAGCAAAAACATACTTTATATCAGACCTGTACAATGAATGTAAACACATATACACACACACACACACACACATAGGGCTGCAGCTATCGATTCTTTTTGTAATCGATTAATCTAGCACTTAATCGATCGATTAATCGATTAATTGGATCATTTTTTTTAAACAACCAAAACAAATAATGCATAGCGAAAATGATGTGGCTGTAAAATGATCAAGCATTTGGCTTTTATTTCTAAAAAAAACAGAGGTATTGGTTCCAACTCCAACATTTGGCTCCAAAACTAAGCCTATTTATTGCAATTTTTTACCTATTTAGTGTTTATAAGTGCCAGTGCCAACAATTATATAACAATACAGTTAAGTCAACTTAAACTGTAAAACATGTATAACATGTAAAACTATGAATACAAACTTAAATAGTAAAGGCCATTTGGCCTTAGTTTTGTCGTCTTAATACAACATTACAAAAAAAGGATTGCACCTTTTGCAAATTACCCACCTGAGAACAAAAACACATGCCGTGTGTGAGGAAGAGTGACGCCCCAGTCAGACCAGTTGCTTCATTGCAGTTTGGTACGGCAGAAATAGCCTACATACAATCATTTTCAATAGAACGCTGCATTTGGCTTAATTGCATCACTTGCATTGCGGTGCATTTTAGGTGAAGCATCCGTTAAGAAAATCGCGTCACAACATCACGTCCCTGTGTATACAGTGAATGCATGCTGAAATTATTGTTGCGTGGCTAGTTTAAGCATATGTGATGCATTGCCGCGATTGGTCTGACTGGCGCGTGAGAGAGACGAGGGTGCATGCGTGTGTGTGTGAAGGGGTTCTTTTTTTTAGGCTATACTCTCTTACAATTGAACGTGAATACGTTTACTACTTAAAAACATCGAAGCTAAACATAATATCTATCTTTACTCTCCGCCATCGCGCCAACTAAATTCAAAATGTCACGCGCTATGGTGTGCTTCCTGAACACTGAACAACCGTCCTTGTGAATCAGATCCCTGCGCGTATAGTGCGCGTCATAGGAATTTAACGAGGCTTCGAGGCAGAGTTTTTGCCTCGAGGAATTTTTGTAATCGAGTTAATCGAGTAACTCGATGAATCGTTTCAGCCCTACACACACACACACACACACACAAAATGGTTTTATCATGCAACTGTAACATTTAACTTTAATGTGCCGTTTCTATTTTATTTGACCCTTGATGTAACTTATTGATTTATTAAATAATATATTTGAAAACAAGCAGTTCAGTCACTAAATTAAGCACATTTTAGGTTACTTGAGATTTTTTCACATTGCTATATTAACTGTATCAGTCTTTACCAAGAAATTCTATTAAAAAATAATTTCTGTCCTCCTGCAGGACAGTTCAATTCTTTCTAATAATATAATATGAACAGTTACAATGATGGTTTGGGACAACCATAATGTGTTTTTGTACAGTCAATTATTAGCAACAGACAGTGTTAAACCATCAAAATTACATGTTTATTGCTTATGAATTTCTCAGATTTTATATACCAGGAGGTTAAGATTTTTCGTGGCAAGGAGCCCTAAACAATCCCCTTGTGAGATCATTTTTTATTAGGCTTACATTATAATATAATAAAATATAATATAATATTTAAGTATTTAAACTGATATACAGTATTATATCAGTTTAATGCTTCCATTTGTTTTAATGTAGTATATAGTGAAAACAAACTGAAGCATTTAAACTGATAGCTAAATATTTTTAAGAAAAGTGAACGTTAACTCTTTTATAGTTATCTAAACATCCCTGAAACCCACACCACCACCACACACAAAAATCTATTTAAACTGAGGTATATCAGGTGTAATTGTAAATGTCTGAGTTTTGTTAGCATTCTATGCCAATCATCCATTATTTCCACCACTTTCCATTAACACTTGACGTTTTATTTCACATTTCTCTTCGTTTTGCGTTGCCTCTCATATTGAGGTATTTAGTCAGCAAACATGACAGTATTCTTACCGCGACTGATTTGGCTCAGGGCCAGCCAGCTCACACGCGCTCAACCGTTCTCTTTCTATGAAACCTGTAAACCGCATTCACCGGTTCCAACTCTATAGCGACAATAACTCTACAGCAGTTGTCCAGAGCACTGCAATTATTTCTCATTTAAACTACTACAATCATTTTCATGTGTGTTCTCTGCACGGCAATTATTTCTTCTGCGCGGCCGCGGCTTCAGAAGTGCGCGGCCGTGCACGCGTGCAGCTTAGAGGGAACATTGGGACTAATATCTTGGTGAACATGTCTGCATAGTATTTATTTTCCCAAAATCAAGAGGAAAAAAAAAAATCTGAAATTCTATTTTCCAGTAAGATAATTTAGGATTTATTTTAGGACCATTACCATTATAATATAACTATTATTAAGTTAATTATTAATTTATTTAATTTATTTAATTTTTTTTATTTATTTATTTATTTTTTTTTTTTCTTCAAATCATTGAAGAGAAATAATTTTATATTTTTCAATTTGGTTTTAAGTGTGAAATTATGACTTGAAAATAGTTCACAAAAAAAACAAACAAACAAACAAAAAAAAAACACTCCCATACAAACCCATGTCATTATTTGGTTAATATTTTAGTATAAATGACAAAGACTGAACATTCGATATTTATATTAAGAGTTTACAATGTGCTTTCGCCAAGGAGTATGAGTGTGATCCATTAAGGAATACCTGAAGGTTAAACTAAAAAAAAAACATATTAGCCTAATGTTGTCTCAACCTCCAGAATAAAATGCTATTGTAAATGTTGTAGTAATCAATGCACATTATGTGTTAATATTTACGAGAAATTGTTGCAAATAAAGTAAAACTGCCGTCTGTCCTGTTAAACCCATTTAAACGGATTGACTGCATGTTTGGAACAATTGAGTGCTCCATGAACCACAAGACCACTTGGCAGCATGGCATGTCGCAACTCTGTTTTTCAAAGGCTCTGGGTGCTACGTGGTTGCTAGGGTGCTCTGGGCGGTTTCTAGGTGGTTGTTAGGATGTTACTGATGGTTGTTAATATCTGTTATTATGGTTTCTTGATATGTCTGGGATTTTTTTCCCTTCTATTTTATTGTCCACAAGTTAAAAAGCACAATACTGATCATTTAGAAAAGTAATAACACACTTCTCTTCAACAAGGAGTTATTAAATGCCACTCATAAAGAAGAATATAGACAACCCTTTCCCATCAGAATGTGAGATAGCTGTTAACAGGATTGTTGAAAAAGTGTTTGTGTTTAAACCACACTTGAGAAAGTTCATGGTGCATTTTAAACCATATTCATGTGTGACTTTTGAAGCTAGGTTTTTTTTCTTAAATTTGCTCATGCTGCGTGTGATATGGTCATAATTGACTGTGCTCGGTTTGAAGCCATGTTTAGAGGCACATGTGAGAAAGGGCAGATAACACTCATTTGCTATTAAACACAGCATGTGTGCAAATTACCATACCGATGTCACTGATCAGGAGCCAATGTCAGTTTAAAAGCATCAAGGAGGGCATGTCAAATGAGGATGCACAGATTACTGAATCCAGTAATTGCTGTTGGTTAATGCGATATGGCAAACAACAATGGCACAGTGAAAGACTATTAATAGACAATTATAGAGCGCTATGAGTATTGGGACTTGACAACACGCAAGGGAATGTCGGTGCAAATGCTCCAAAAACTACATGTTTCTACAAAGCAAATGGAAACTGACAGGTGCAAGGTGACAAAAACATATCCAGAAACATCTGTAAGGTGACAAATGGTTTGGGTTGTATTTACATTATGTAGTCCTGCAGGAATCCATAATGCTTCTTTTGAGTGGTATGTGCCAGAGTCAAATGTATGTAGAAAGATGGATGGAAATGATTGAAAGATACTGTAGCTGGTATTTGCATTGTGAAGGAATAAAAGCTACACATGCTGTGACGTTGGATCAAGTCTGTTTACCAGATTCCATCCGAAGATAGCCGTTTTGTTTCAGCATATCCAGTTTTGTCTGATACCCAAAATCAGTAGGTCTATTTTGTCTGGACCCTATTAACTAAAAGTCTTCTGTCAGCCTGAGAGGCCATGAAAGATCAGACAGCAAGAGATGAAGTGATGATAAAAATGTTCAGGGTTTATTGAATCATTTCATTTCGTATATGTTATAAAGCTCAAACTTTGTTGAAGTTCAACCATTCATCTGCACTTTGTCCCTTCTGAACTATCAATACACTCTCATGGCTAGTGGTGGTTAAACGGATCGTTGTTGATCCGTGATCCGTACAGACCAAGGCCCACGGTTCGGGAGGCATGTGATTCGCGGATCAATTGCAACTTTAACCTCAATAGAGTGAAAGGTTATCATTTGAATGTATTTTGTCTTGCTAGTTTACACATTAAATAGATATAAAACCATTCCAGCGCGCTAGAAGAGGCAGAAGATTTAATTCGGTATCGCACGCAGCGCTGTTATCGTGCGTACAGACGCACACACATTCAAGGCTCGCGCGCACAGAGAGAGAGAGACAGAGAGAGAGGCATGTTATAGCTCACAAACTCCAAATAGATTTCTTTTTCGTGTCCTCAATGCACTTGGATGGTCACATACACGCATTATGTCAGTCAAAATACCCCTCTCAGCAAGTATTCTTGTAAACACATTCAGTTATATCTTAATTGCACAAGGTGAGAATTCGGATGTGTATCTATCTGATGTGTGCGCGTGCATGTCTTACTCTTAAAGTGACAGCAACCTATAAATATCTGCTGTTGTCTGTCATGTAAATCAAACAACAAAACACAGCTTTAACAAAGATTAATCTATATTAAATTTATACAGTGAACAGTGTCATTTTACATTTAATTATTACATTTCTGTGCATGAAAATTAATACTACAGTTAGACCTTATACTTTATTTGTAACTTTATGTAGTATTTATCTATGCTTGTTGTAATTGGTGTACAGTATTTGTTCTTTTTACAGTCTGTTCACTGGCCTTTAATAATGTATTACTTAGGCTAGTAGTTTATGCTGTGGTATCAGGGTACTTTAAGTGGGCTAAGTAATAAATGCAAAGTTAAGTTACCCCCTATCCATTTTTTATTTTTTTTTGTGCTGATCCGAAAAATGATCCAATCCGTGACGTCATAACCGTGATGTGATCTGAACCGTGAGTTTTGTGATGCGTTGAACCACTACTCATGGCAATTCATAACAATTTTACATTTAAATTGGTGGCTGATTCTTTTGAATTTGTACAATCTGATTTGTATACATTTTTGTAACTAAAATATACATTTGCAAGTGATATTTATGCTAAAATTGCCACTGCCATGGCGACAATATAAATTTACGTTAAGATTAAAAATTGAATGCCTTTTTACCTGCATGTTCTGCTTTTGTTATGTTGATGTAATAAAATGAGAGAACGCGCAGTGGTTGCAGTGGAAAAAAGGCAGTGGCTATTTGCTCTGCGTAAATAGCAATTAGATGCTATTTACACTAAGTGACAATAACAGCATTTTCTTAGCAATATGCTATTTACGCTAGGTGAAAATATGGATAGATTTTATTTACACCTGTATCAGTATCAGTTCTGTGCAATATGAGTAAATAGTAATTAGATGCTATCTATACTTCATATTGGCAGATACTATTTGCACCTCAGTATTTTTGTACATTAGCATGATTCAATATTATCATAAAAGTGTAAATTATTATATTTATTACAGTTATTAAATGGATGCTGCCTTACTGGGAGAATAAAAACCCTCCCTACACCTTCCCCAAACCCTACCTAATAAACACTTTTAATATTATTAAACACTTGTTTGAAGATTATTTCCACTTTATAACATTATTTTCATTTTTATTGAAAAGAAATGCAAGCTCGGCAAAAGGCGAATTCAAACCCGCATCGATTCAGGTTTGCGAGCCTTACTCACTACTGCTGCGCCACTGAAGACGTTGCATTTTGCGCGTATTTTTTAAAACTTGAGTGACCCAACCAGACGTTGGTGGGCAGAGCTAGTGTAAATCGTGTTTGTCAACAAGGGACGCTATTTGCACTTAGTCCTTAAAAAAATGGTAGCGGTGCATCCCTACTATTTACACTAAGTATGAGTACTGATACTTTTTTCTAGTACTCGCCGATACCTATACATTTATTAATTTCTCTTTAATTATATAACGTGTTCGTTTTTTACGTCTAAAAAAACACAGTATTTTTCACATAATTTACTTATCTATATACCGCTGTTTCCACTGTCATAAAAATGGGCTGATGACTTCCTTGTTCTATGAAGTCCCTCCTGCAGAAATACGTAACGAGTTCTGTTTGTGCCAGCGGTTCCTGTGTTGTGATTCGACAGCAGCTTAGCGCATCTTGCCCGGAAAGGTCACGCCTCTTATCATAACGTGGAGATGCATGCGCTCAGTGTTATTGTAAACACGTCTTTAATTTTACCCTATCAATTTGAGCCGGAATCAGACCCGGTGATTGAACTGCGGGATGAAAATAACAGCGTTTCGACGACATGGAGACAAACACACTCTACAAATGCAACTCTGCATGGTTATTGAAAAAACAGAAAAAATTAAGTCACTGAAATACGGGCAAAAAAAAAAAAAATTAAATTAAATCTGTGTTCACACGACTTCTGGGTATTGGAGGTTGTAGACTAGAGATTAGAAAAATTATCCTGCCTACTTGTTCATATAAGACAATAGAGAGATTTACATTTTCTAAGACACTTTTTGTCAAGAAACACAGTATGCGTGGAGGCGTGAATCATCATTAATAATCCTGTGATTCACACCTGAGAAGACAAAAGATTTGCATAATGACCTCTAATGACCTGCATGTTAATGAGCTCTTTCAGTCAGGTAGGCTGTGAAAAAACCCTCTGTGATCATGCTGATTAGAGGATTAATGTCCACTCTTGACAAAAAACAAAACAAAAAAAAACATGATTTTTGTGATCTCATGCATGCACATATTATTGCACTTATCATGTGAAGAACATTTTGTATTGGCCTATGTTAAATTACAGTACCAGTAAAAAGATTGGACATTTTTTTAAAAGAAATTAAGTCTCCAACCAAATAATGGTATTCTATCTCAGTAGCTGCTCGCATCCAATTCAAAGCTCTGATGTTTGCCTACAGAACGACCGCTGGCTCTGCACCGCCATACCTTAACTCGCTACTTCAGACTCATGCACCCTTCAGAAACTGGCATTCTGCAAGTGAATGGCGGCTTGTGGTGCCATCACAAAGGGGCACAAAATCACTCTCACGAACTTTCTCCGGGTCTGTTCCTGGCTGGTGGAATGACCTGCCACGCTCTATCCGAGCAGCTGAATCTTTAGCCACTTTAAAAAAAAAATGCTAAAGGCGTATCTTTTTCGTCAGCACTTGACCCAGTAATAGTAGCACTTACCTCGATTTCTATTTTCATTCCATCTATTTGTGTATTAAAAAAAATAAATAAATAAAAAATCCTTGCTACGAGCTCTTTACTGTCATAACTGTTACTTCACACAGCACTTACATACTGTTGTTCTCATGTTGACTTGATTGATTCTACTGTTCTCATTTAAGTCGCTTTGGATAAAAGCGTCTGCTAAATGACTAAAATGTAAATGTATTTTAATATACTTTAAAATATAATGTATTTCTGTGATGCAAAGCGTTTGAACATTCCTACCTCTATGGCATTTCATGTAGGCTAATATATTTGTTATATTATATAGTCTAAATGTTGTGCAGTTGAGGAACTATACATCATTAAAAAGATCTAAGACTCAAGCTTCACATTTTGAATCTTAAAAACTTATGTTGACCGTAATTTCTTAATATGCTTAAAGGCGCTCTTGGCGATCTCACACGTTTTTAGGCCAAAAAATTTTTTTGTCACATACAGCAAACATCTCTTCACTATCCGCTAGCTGCCTGTCCCCTGAACACACTGTCAAAAAAACGTGGTCTATGTAGTCGCCACAAGCTGCAAAAACGGACACAAAAGCAAACTGGTGCAGCCTGGACCACTGAACACAATAAACAGCGCCCAGCCAATAACCGACAAGCAGCCTCAATACGCAAGCTACTTACATTTTAAATGCGTGTTCATGACTGTTTCAGGAAGCACGGAGGGGAGGGGCAGGAGGAGTAGGAGGGAGGGTCTAGCTAGCCTCTGTTTTGTTTGACAACACTTCAAACATCAACAGGAAGTTACTCCGCTCAGGATTGCTTAGAGAACCTTTAAAAGCATGCACATTTGGAGAAAAATGGATGGATTCTCATGTTTGTCAATTTTCTATACAGAGTAATATTTATTCAATATTTGTCATCACTGAGCACTGGATACTGTGTTTTCAATTCATACTTGCAGCCGGAGGGCGCTCTGTACACCTTTAGTCCACAAATGCTTCCTAAAGAAGAACAGGCCATGTGACATTCCAGGAACTAACATAGGCTTCCAGAGATCACTATAATATGCAGATAAACTCTTTTTAAGACAATAAATACATGATTGAGACAATGTATACATGTGTTGCCTCAGAATTTGCGCCTAAATAGCGCTCGCTCAGTGGACGTGGCCGCATTAGCGGATAATGAGCTGAATCACGGGCGTCTGACATGTCTCTTTTCATACAGATTACATACAGAACATTTTTGTTTTCGATTTGACTTACACGATTTGAAACCTGACATTTCAACGTTTCTTTAGAAATAAGTCTAATTTTTTGTGATTAGTATTCACTAAGTTAGTTAATTTTCTGAGAACTATCAGATTGGACTTCGTTCAGAGGGAGACGAGAGATCACGCATCATGTTAGTTTTCTTTATTTTACAAAAAACACAACATTTTGTTTTTACTCTGAGTGTACACAAATAAAAGAAGATATTCAACAGATTAAAATGGTGTATAAGTCTCCAGAGTGTTAAAGAACAGAAATTTCACAGTGTACAATTGTGATAGATGTGACCAGTGTAGGGAAAAAGATCACGGAGGCAGCAAGCTACTGCAAAAGCTTAATGGTTTATTTCCACCGAATACGGTTACAAAAAAATATAAATGCTAACCCAACTGAGGAAACCAAAAATGTAAAGGGGAAAAAAATTCTGGCTCTTAAAATACAAAGCTCTAGGGACTGCAGGACAGACACGGCTCACAAACTTATACATTGGTGGCCAGCACCAATTAACAAGAAAAGGGGGAAGACATATACACGTAATGGCCATTACACGTAATAAACATATGAAAACATCAAAAATACACAAACATCACTTCAAATAACTATTTGCAGAATTACTTTGTTTATAACTTTGCTTATTTTATATATGTATATACAAAGAGGAGAGAAACGGTCCTTGAAGACCCCCTATGCAGAAACACAAATGGTCCCGGCTAAATCATCGGCCGGAACTGTATATATAGGTCTGAAGTTTCCGCCCAAACGCTTTTTGATGGTGCACCAGCTCGTGGGACCCAGCCGTGACAGACGAACAAAAGAAATGGTAAGAATAAACAAACTACTTGTTAAAGAGTGTGCGCACTTAACTCCAAACGAAAGTTTAAATAAAGCTTATTAAACCAAATTAATGTTTTTGTGTCTTCTTTACTGTCAATAAATTTAATTAAATGCATAAACAAACTAACCTGACCAAAGCTCTGCAGACATCCGCTACAACAGTAACCTTCAAAGGGCATAATCAACAATATATGTAATTGTTGTTATATAAAAAAGAAATTTACAAACAGTACAACAAATACTATAGAGATAAAAATTAAATAAACTTGTTTTTCAGATACAGTAGGTTTATTTACCATGTATAAATTTATTTAACATATTTTGTTGTTTTATTAACATTAATGATAAATATAGGCTACGGCAAAATACGCACGGGAACAGCGAGGATCAGCTTTCCGCGTCAGAAACGCATGTCAAAACGAAAAATATTAGGGTTTTTCAAAGCCCTTATCTCTATCAAGCAACAACGTCAACGGCTGTGCCAGAATGAGAGAGATAGAAAACAACGGAGACCTGTCAATGAATGAACAACCAAGTACTGTAAAAGTGCAGCAAGGCAGTGTCTATTTCATGCACACAATGTGGATAAACTACAATAGTCAACAGAAAAAGTTCAGCTGTGTGGACATGAACTAATCGTTATCAATTCTCATTTTTAATTGATATTTACAAAGATTCTTATTTTTAATATCTTTTAATCTTTGCCATTTTCTGTTAGGTTAATGCCTGAACTTCACATTATTTGTAGTGCAGCCATCCATAATCACAGTAAGATTTGTGCTTAACCTTTAATATGTCACTTTTAATGTGTGTGTTAATTTTAGTAAACAATTAACAAACTTTCAGCTTTCAAATTGTTAATTTTATCATGAAATACAAGCAATAAGTGTCGTTTTGGTGCTCTTTAATGTGGTCTGACAGATCACTCAATCAGCTTTTCGACCTTGGAAGAAGCTTGTATAAAACAGCTTAAGAACAATAATGTCATGTACCATCTAATTTATCTAAGAAAATCCATTCGATGCTCATAAACTCTTTAGTCTGCTAGAAAAATAATTATAGGAAAGGGGCATTTTGCTAAATATATGCGCTACCCTGTATATATTACTTGATTCTTATATTTTTTTCTACATGAGAAAGAATGGAAGGAGCTAAAAATTAAACTCAACATCGCCTATATAATTGCATGTGAAGAGCTGCCTTTCCCCAAATTTACCTCTCAGATATTACTAATGAAGAAAAATAGATTGGATGTGTATATGATTTGTGGTGTGAAAAATAGATTGGGTGTGTATTAGGGGTGGGACAGTTAGCTGTAATAAATTGAACCGTTTGGTTCTCCACCCACGGTTCAGCACGTGCTTGCACCGCGGTTCATCCCAAATCTGACGACGACGCATCTATAATATGTTTTGTTAAAAACAACATGCAAAACGGACAGACAGATTTGGCTAATGCATGTCTCAGTCGATGGATGTACATTCTAGTTTCTGAATACGTTACAACAGCGATGATCAAAAGAACATGGACAAAAGTCACTCATTGTAAACAAATGTTCAATCACGTGCCGAAAGCTCTATGACCAGTCATTTATGTCGTCATCACCCGGGTGTTGATGGCGCACGACACAAGCATTGCTCTGTGTTTAAACTAAACTCATTTAAACATTCACCCGAAAGACGCTCATCCGAAGTGCGTACATGGAGAGCCGCATCACAGCGTGCAAATTAGAGGTGTGAACCTACACTGGTCTCACGGTTCGGTTCGATTACGATTATCAAGTCATCGATTCAGTTCGATTAGATTATCTCGATGCATCACGATGCATTGATGATGCACTGCATCCTTATTTTTCAATTTTGCTTCACATGTATACAATTTTGTCAATAAATACAAGCAGTCAGATATATGAACTGAACCTTTAATTTTACCTGAAACATGCTTCTTGAATGTATCAAACATCAAATAAAACTCAAGTCTGGGCACAGAAGACAACAGCAGCATTAGATTAGAACACACAAATGTAAGTACTAAAAGTGCATAATGCAGGTAGTGTATACTTAAATACTTATATAGTGCAGTGTACTTTCTTGTAAAACATTTAAATATTGACAAATGTATAAACATGAAATTAAATTACAAACCAAAATAAACAAAAGGCCAAACCTACTTGAATGTAATCAATATACAAAAATCTAAATCTGCACTTCAGCAGTGTTTTTTAATACACAAAATAAAAGAAAACAAAATAACAGCACTGGGCACTGGAACTTCCTGAAACATCACAAACTGTTCAGAATGTGGGAATTTGTAAATTTTTCTTTTTCTTTTGGCTGAGCTGGATCCACAATGGCACTGACAGGCGTTTGCAGCTCGGGGTGAAAACGACTGACATGGTTTCTTAGGTGGGTGGTATTACCCCCTGCATATTTTATTTTTGCGTGACATGATTTGCACACAGCGTGTGTCTTGTCAAGGTCGGGCTTACCGTGTTGTTGATAAAAGCCGAAATGTGCCCAAATGTCACATGGTTGGAGCATTTTTTATTGCACGCTCAGGCGTTTCGCCTCCCTCTGCCATTGTATGCCGCGACTAAGCACGCGGTGCTGACGTCAGAAATGCGTCAGTACATTATAACCGGTTATGGGCTATTACTGAACCGAAACCGAATCGTCCTCGGCTGCATCGCGATGCACCGTAGAAACGATTAATTTTGACACCCCTAGTGCAAATACTCTCACATAAATTCTCTTTCAAGTTTTGCACCTGAACGGACAAATTCACACAAAAATTGTCAACATGCCCATCTTAAAGAGTAGCCTAACAAACAAAGTAGGTTATGTCTTAGGAGAAAAATGAGACAATGCATGTGAATCAGTATCAGTGTACTGGATCTTTGAATTATGTCTTATAGGGACAGCAATCTAATATTCCTGCTCTCTGAAGAAATCACTCTTGACTGAATAGCTTTTGGAACTTCAATAATGTTTCAACTTGATTTAATAATTAAAATTTTAAATTAAGTGTTATTTTATATTGGATTACTTTATTCAATTTCTGTACCTAAAAATACTTGAAAAACCTGTAAAGCATTGTTTATTTTATTTGTATTTTAGCTCTCATGTATTTATTTTTGCTGTTTCTTGTAGTTAGATTATTTTTTTTTATTTTCTTTATCTTTATTTGACAATTGTCCTATTTTTTACTGAACATAGCACATACCGAACTGTACCGAAACCGTGAGACTAAAACCGTGATACATACCGAACCGTGAGAAATCTGAACCATCCCACCCCTGGTGTTTAAATGTTTATAGGGTTCATTAGGAGGAGGCCAAACTATTCTCATTTGCCGAGTGATGCTTGCTGACATGATTATGGTCTGTGACACTGGTTCAGATTCTGTGTAAAGAACAGTTCGTGACTGAATGCAAGTTGGAAAAGCAATTCAGTTCCTGCTTTAAGTTAAACTTAATTCCCAGGACATCCACAAGATGGATGAAAATGCTGCTGCTGTTAAAGGAGGGCACACATGATAACGCATGACAAAATTAAAACACATTTATTCTTTTGTGGCACTTAAAAAATAATTTGGCACCTATTTTTTTTCTTTATAGGAGCCAATGGCTTCTTGATTTTTTTTTTTTTTTTTAAATTTTGTGTCTGGAGCCCTGGATCTGTGTACATCCTACTGACTGTTAGGTTTAGAGGTAGTGTTAGGGATGGACATACTGTTACTTTTTTTTTTTCTTTTTCTAAAAATCATAACCACACAAATCACATTATACAAATTCCTACGAAATGTAAAGTTACATTTTCTCAAGATAATTTTGGATTAACTGATTTTCTTAATACTTGAACATACATATAATACATATATATACATAATATTTGTATTTGTTCCTAATTTTTTATTTGAAAGAAATAATTTTTGATTATAATGATATTTAAAATAATACCTGGCAATTAGTGTTTTCAAAAGTACTGACCGCGATACCAAGTCGGTACTGAAATTTTGAAAATGTGACTCTTTGAGCATTGTTGAGCGAATTTGTAAACACCTCTGATTGGCAATTGTTCACGCACCCATCAAATATGTCTGTGATTGGCTTCAATGATCAATGCTTACACAGATACACTCGGGAGCTATTGAAAGCAGACGACTATCAGTGCACCAGTCTGCTGTTAGACACCTGCTTTCAAACGCTTCCGTGTGCTTTCAAACGCTCCCATGCATTGATTATTGTAGCCAATCACAGACATATCTGATAAGCGCGTGAACACAAAGGTCAGTCAGAGGTGTTAAAAAAAAAAAAAAAAAAAAAAAAAGCAACACATTTTTTAAATTTCAGTACCGACTTGGTACTGTGGTCTGTACTTCTGACAACACTACTGACAGTTATACATGACAATTATTCTCTTGGTTGAACATGTCTGTGCCATATTGTACACCAAAAGAGGGGAAATAAAAAAATGAATAAATAAATAAAATAAAAATTGTTGGGACACTGTACAAATTGTGAATAAAAACAGAATGCAATGATGTGGAAGTTTCAAATTTGAATATTTTATTCAGAATACAACATAGATGACATCAAATGTTTAAACTGAGAAAATGTATCATTTTAAGGGAAAAATAAGTTGATTTTCATGGCATCAACACATCTCAAAAAAAGTTGGGACAAGGCCATGTTTACCACTGTGTGGCATCCCCTCTTCTTTTTATAACAGTCTGCAAACGTCTGGTGACTGAGGAGACAAGTTGCTCAAGTTTAGGAATAGGAATGTTGTCCCATTCTTGTCTATTACAGGCTTCTTGTTGCTCAACTGTCTTAGGTCTTCTTTGTCGCATCTTTCTCTTTATGATGCGCCAAATGTTTTCTATGGGTGAAAGATCTGGACTGCAGGCTGGCCATTTCAGTACCCGGATCCTTCTTCTACGCAGCCATGTTGTTGTAATTGATGCAGTATGTGGTCTGGCATTGTCATGTTGAAAAATGCACGGTCTTACCTGAAAGAGACTATGTCTGGATGGGAGCATATGTTGTTCTAGAACTTGGATAAACCTTTCAGCATTGATGGTGCCTTTCCAGATGTGTAAGCTGCCCATGCCACACGCACTTATGCAACCCCATACCATCAGAGATGCAGGCTTCTGAACTGAGCGCTGATAACAACTTGGGTTGTCCTTGTCCTCTTTAGTCCGTATGACATGGCATCCCAGTTTTCCAAAAAGAACTTCAAATTATATATAATATATACACACACACACTCCCTGTCCCACTCCCTGTGTTCATACCTCCCTACCTCCCTGTCTTCCCTTGAGAACTAATGTAACACACACACACACAAAAATATATATATATATATTGTCGCTGTCCGATGTAAACCACGTATGTCCATTTTGCCGATTTTGAGATTTTTCGACTGATTGAATGTCCAGGTTCATTTCCGTATGCAGTATGCTTCACATATCTAAATGTTCAATGAAAAGTTGTGAAATCATGTCATCTGATTTTCACGTATATCCATTTGGTGTCAAAGCTGTCAATTACGCTGCGTATCTCCCGCCCTGTGGAAGCATCTCGCCGGTCTTGTGAAGTTTCATCGAAGCTCAGCACTGGATAGCCGAATAACACTGTGAGGTTACATTGCCAAATAAACATAGCCTGGTGAGACAATGACTTTCCTTTATCGAGGTAAACGTTTCCTCCCTGACGCCAGATGTACGTCTAGGAGTGACAAAATTACGGTAGGACTGTGCAAACAAAGTATCTGTCTAGCATTACCATGTCAGTGTATTGATTCATTGTCCCTTCATAGTTTTTTAAGAGACATTTAATAAAATTATAATTAATATTAAATAAACTAAGCGTATTTAATAAACTAAGACGTAGGCCATTTAATAAACTGAGCGTATTCATCTTTCAATATGAAACGCGACTTGGCCATTATAATTAATGATCGGAAGAACGTGTATCGACCACCGTTATTGTAAAATATGCATGTATATCCATTTAAACTCAATTTTGGTCAAATGTGGATTATATCATAACACTGGCAAGAATATAGTTACATGTAAAGATGCCGTACCAAGTATGACAATGCTACATTCAACTGCTTTTGAAATACGGTGTTTTTTCACTTCCTGAAAAGTAACCGTTTTGGACATACATGAGTTTCATTGGGCAGCGATTTTATATAATATATATATATATATATAATACAAAATATGGAGCCTAAGCCTAATTACTTGTTTGTATTGCTTATTTGCAAGTATAAATCAATCGGTATTATTTGTTGTACATCTTTTAAATCTTATTTTAATGGAGAACATTTGTAATATTCACTGGGAAAATGAAAGAGTTTTCATTTAGGGAAAAAAAAAAAATTCTTTTTTAAATTTTCATTAGTTTTTGGTGTGAAATTATAACCTGGACATATTTTCATGTGATTCACCCATGTATATTGTATATAAACATTACAAAAACACACACACATATGAACTGTCATCTTTTGGTTTGTATTTTATTACAAATTGCAATGACTGAACTTTTTTTATATTAATATTAAGAGTTCTTTTGCTTCATATGTCTGCCACTTGTGTTCTTGCATTTGCTTTTCATAAGAAAGTCCTTCGTTCCCTGTTCCACTTTGGGTTGTTCAGCAGAAAATCCTCAGTGAGCAAATGTATTATTCACACATTGCAAATCTGCTTGGATAATACATAACACCAGTTTAAGCCCAGGCCTAAGCCTAAAAATGATTTTTAGGGCAGAATCATCAATTATACTGTAATTTAATATAGGACAGGGTTTATTGCGTGTCTGGAGGCCTATAAACCAACCATCAGGATCCAGAGTCAGGCCTACATTCGCAAATCTCTCTGGATCAAGAAAAAAAATTCTGTCCGACTTTGCTCACAAAATGCAATAAATTAGATGTCATATGGTACTCGAAATACACTGTGACTGAAACTGTCAAGAATGCAGCCATTTGTGTCTCATGGACAGCAGTTTGCAATAGCATATTCTCACTCTATTTTCAGCGTGACCCGGTTTGATTCTCTTTTCCGAAACACCCAAGTGGCTTAGCTTATTCTGAAAAACAAATCTCAGTCCTCAGACATGGTTTACGCTTTGGTGCAGACATGAACTGAATGGTGAGAAAGTGTCAAAATGTGTCCAGGCTAAGAAATGAATGGAGAGGTGACTGTAAAAGATAAGAGCTAGCTTGCATGATGTTAATTATTTTGCATTCTGCTTGACTGACGTGTATTGATTTGTGAAATGAATCGCCAACTCTGAACTTCTCCGAGACCTTGACACCGAAGATTATGAGAATGCCAAAACCGTATGTGATCTGTGAGGCATGACGTTTGAAAATGTTAACAGCAGTTTTTCAGCCAATAATGTGCTGGTCGTCTATCGCTCATAGTCAGGATCTTGTTCCAGGAATGATTTCTGAGGCTCGTTGTGGCCGAACACTCTCTGGGATGAGGAACGGGGAGCTTTGCTAAGAGGTCACTGAGCTACACTCATTCATGAGGAGATAAAGTAAGGCTGTGAGATGAGGGTGACTGCCACTGTGGAGGGGCTACAGCTATGAATAGGATCATTCTGCCACAGGAGTATGAAGAATGCTTTGCTATAATCAGTTTCTGCTCCCATGGTGCAATGCATATTTTGTGCAACCAAGGCATTATTCAGCTTATGCTGTTGTGAGGACATGGGAGAAATGTCTAATTATCACACTATTTACTCCAGGAAATATTTCTCAAATTCTACATACATTAAAATATTGGCTACAAAAAGCTAATGAACATTTACATTGTTATTGTTAAAGAAAGAAACAGATACAGTTCATTCTTTGTTAACCATTTTATAAGTTGCCAATTTGGGGCAAAACTGCATCAGCTAAATTTAAACGTGCTCTATGTAACTTGACTCTTCTGTAGTTACATTGTGTACTAAGACCGACGGAAAATGAAAAGTTGCGATTTTCTAGGCCGATATGGCTTGAAACTATACTCCCATTCCAGCGTAATAATCAAGGAACTTTGCTGTCGTACTATGGGTGCAGCAGGCGCAATATTATGCAGCGGCTGTGACCCCCTGTTTGCACAGGGAGCGTGCCTTGCAACCATGGAGACATTTGTGAGATGCGCTGCATAATATCACTGCACCCATAGTACGACAGCAAAGTTCCTTGATTATTACGCTGGAATGGGAGTATAGTTTCAAGCCATATCAGCCTAGAAAATCGCAACTTTTCTGTCGGTCTTAGTACACGATGTAACTTCAGAAGAGTCAAGTTTTAAAGAAACTCTTTGGTAATTTTTTTGAGCGAGATGCTATTGGTCTCATCAGATTCAACGAACTATGCTAAGCTATGCTAAAAGTGGTACCGCCAGACCCTGAGATTGGCTGAATGGATTCGAAAACGGTAAAAATCAACTGTTTAACTCTGGGGAGTTGGAAAATGAGCCTATTTTCAAAAAAAGTGGAGTGTTCCTTTAAATTATAAAACAAATATGAAACAAAACAAATCATGAAACAATTTTTTTTTTTAAAAATGATTAAAAATTAAAATGTAAAAATATCAAACTATTGTTTTGGTCAACAAATACTACAATTTAGTAAACTGAATAAATTAATAAAATCTAAAATGCATTTGAGAACTTACCCCAATAAAAATGTATGTCAGGATCATTTTATTGTGATTTTTTTTGGGGGAAAAAAAATCACAAAAAAAAAAGCATTTGTCTAATTTGTGAAAAGACATCATGAAAACTTCAAGGGATCGTATTTATTAGTGTTTAGATAATCTCAGAGCCAGAACATCTTTTTGCATGCTAGTCCTGCTATTTTTTAAAATGATTGATTGATTTAACATGGCTATTTCAGATATGTTTTAATATTATATATATTTTTTTTCACAGATGGAGTGAGATAGTTTTGAGGGGTCCACCCCCAACACACGCACACACGCACACGCACACACACACACACACACACACACACACACACACACACACACACACATGCACACGCACAATCGGTTACCTGTGGTTTGTGTTTGCAGTTATTTATCACTCTGTGTTTACCATGCGTGTGTTTGCTGTGAAGGGCAAAGGCTTTGTTTATTTCAGAAATGGAAAATGGCAAACTAAGATTTGTCACTGTGTCATGGTCAAGGTTGTGTTTTAGAAGAAAGCTTACTAACATGAGAAACCTGGTTTGATATGTGGCTGTATGTTTACTGAAGCTAAAAATGTGATTTTATCGGCCTCATGTCGTTCCACACCCGTAAGACCTTCGTTCATCTTCAGAACACAAATTAAGATATTGTTGATGAAATCCAATGGCTAATTGAGGCCTGCATTGAGAGTTAATTTAATTTAATTTACACTTTCAAATGCACAGAAAGGTACTAAAGTTATTGTAATGATCCTGGAATCAGCACTAGCATTATTAGCAAAGTTATGTGTGTTTATGTTTAAGTTAGTTCAGGTGGGTTTGGTTCATTTACTGCCTTATTATGTAAAAAGTGTGGCTCTCGCTATCATGCAGAGAGATGTGTAAGGGAGGGACTTGGCGATAGTGGCTGCGTCCGAAAACCTAGGTAACTGTCTTGCTGCCTCGCTATCTTATAAGAGAATGACTTGTATGGCAGCGTTTGTGCATGAAGGTACCTCACGAAATTGATTTCGGACATACTTCTGAGGCAGTGTAACAGTTAAATGATCTACAGCAATATAGCGCGAGCTTTGGTGAGAACTAAACAAATATTTATTTATTACAGTAGTAATTTCTCGATAGAAATGACATCAAAACTGAAATATGTTGATCAAAATTGTACATTTATACACAAACTGAGCAGGAAACACAACCTTTGGACACCATCTTTATTTTTCTAGCTCAACTGTCACAGAATGGAAAGCACAGGATTGTGGGATATCAAAGGCAGCTAAGGATACATCTATGCTTCCTTCAAAAATCGATCTGAGGAAGGTATCTCATGAGAGAGGAAGTGAAGCTAACATTGGATTCGGACGTGCCTTGATGCCTTCTTACCTTGAAATGTGTACTCGGAAGGCAGCATTTTTCAGTTTTCAGACGCAGCCATGGCTTTGCCTGAATAATTCTTATTCTGTGTTCAGAAAAAAAAGGAGAAAGAAGATGGTACTGCCTCCTGTTGGTCTGTTCTGCCTGTGCTCCTACTCTCAGAGACACTCATGGTTGTGGGGTGTATGGGACACGAGTGCTTGTATTTTCCGCTAGCAATTAGCTTAGTAAAAGTTTAATAGCTTAGCTTAGCCCCCACGTTCTTCAGAATAACTGCCAGTTATTACATTATATTTAAAACAGTTCATGTGACTACAGTGGTTCAACCTTAATGTTATGAGCTTTACGAATCTTTTGTTTCGAATCAGTGGTTCAGAGCACCAAAGTCACTTGATTTCAGTAAACGAGGCTTCGTTACATCATAAGTGTTTCAAAATTTCAATTGTTCACGTGACTTAAGCAGTTTGATAAGTGCTTCGAACCTGCTGATTCGAAACAAAAGATTCGTAAAGCTTTGTGGAGCAGTGTTTTGAAATCGCCCATCACTAGATAATGTTGAATATAGTTTTATTTCGTTATTTAGTTTTTTTGGCACACAAAAAGTATTCTCGTCACTTCATAACATACTTCATACAGTGGTTGAACCACTGTAGTCACATGAACTGTTTTAAATATGTTTTTAGTACCTTTCTGGGCGTTTGAAAGTGTAAATTAACATTCAGACGTCACTGAGCCATCTGATCTTTTTTTTTTTTTTTTTTTTTTTTTTTTATCAAAAATATCTTAAAGGGTTTGTTCACCCCAAAATGAAAATAATGTCATTTATTACTCACCCTCATGTCGTTTCACACCCGTAAGACCTTTGTTCATCTTTGGAACACACTGATTCATAATGCTCTGAAGCTTCCTGAAGCAGTGTTTTTGAAATCGGTCATCCCTAAATAATTCGTTATTTTGTTTTTTGGCGCACCAAGCGTATTCTCGTTGCTTTATAATATTAATATTGAACCACTGTACTCACATGAACTGATTTAAATATGTTTTTTAGTACATTAATGGATCTTGATAGAGGAAATGTCATTGCTGGCTATAGAGGCCTCACTGAGCCATCGGATTTCAACCAAAATATCTTAATTTGTGTTCCAAAGATGAACAAAGGTCTTACGGGTGCGGAACGACTTGAGAGTGAGTAATTAATGACTCCCTCTAAAAGTAAAGTAAATAAAAGTAAGGAAGTAAATAATTTTCATTTTTGGGTGAACTAAGCCTTTAATGCTTTAACTAATTCTAACTAATGGGACCTTATTGTAAAGTGTTAGCAAATACTAATCAATAACAAATATACTAATCAACTGATGAGTCATGTACATCCTTTAGCTTGTTAGTTTTAAAGAGAAAAAAGCCATGGATTTTTTTTTTTTACTAAGATTTTATACATCTTACAATTGCTTCTGACCTCACAGCCTTGGTAAAATCTTAGTATGGTAAAAGAATCACTCATTAATCATGAAAATATTTTAACTAACAAACTAGAGACAAAAATAAACAGAGTAAGTGTAGGGCTGGGCGATATATATCGCATGCGATTGTCACGCGCATTTCGTCATTAAAGCCGGTTCCCTGATTACCGCGAAATAGCCATCACCTGCTTTCAAATGGAGCGGCATTTAATAGACAGAACCGTAGATCGCTGACAAGCTACACAATATCGGGTTCATTATCGCAGATTAATCGCCTTTAATAATGAACGCAATATTGTGTAGCTTGTCAGTGATCTACGGTTCTGTCTATTAAATGCCGCTCCATTTGAAAGCAGGTGATGGCGATTTCTGGGTAATCAGGGAACCTGCTTTACTGACGAAATGCGCGTGACAAATGCATGTGATATATCGCCCAGCCCTAAGTAAGTGGAAGCAGAAGGATAAAAATATTGAATTTAGAAAAAAAAAAAAAAAAAAAAACTTTCAGAGCACAAAAAACTTTCCTCCTGAATGTCAGGGTTAGATCTTATTTATGTAACTTCATTCATTTGTGCTGGCAGTATGAAATGAGGACATTAGCATTAAACCTGCATAACCTTGAAGATTTTCAAAATTTTAAAAACACCCTCCTCCTCTCATTGCCACATTTTAACAGCATACTTCACCTCTTTCCCTGCAATTCCTCGAACTTCCCTGTGATGAGCAGTTTAAAGTATTTAAAGATTTCAGAGGAAATGAATGGTAACCAACTGCAGGACTCAAAAGCACAGACTTATGGGGAGGTTTTTGCTTGTGGTGGTTTTGGCTTTGCCACTCTAACAATGTAGGCCATTAATGGAACTAAATTATTTTTCCATTAAAGATAAGCCTCCGTGTGCTCGCCCAACCCGAGTCCTGCAGCTGAGCGTGAGCAATTAAAACTTGCTATGACATTTGCCATCCTGCTGTTTTGTGAAAGATGAGGGTAATGGTGGTACCGTTGCAATGACCTTCGGTTGCAATGACCCTGTCTGTTATAAAGTGGCTCTGTACACGTTTTAACTCAAACAGTGACCACATGGCAAGTTTTGGATGTTATAGTAGCATTCTAATAAATTGCTCTTGTTCCTCAGGGTTATTGAATGTGAAACACTGAGGTGAAGTTTGCAGACATATAGAGACAGACTGCGGCAAACACCTTTTTCTTTTAAAATTTAGTTAACTAAAACAGTTAAACTTTTAAAGACCCCCTGTGGTGAAAATCAAGTTTTTAATGTTATTTATATGTCTATCTGGTGTTTTTAATATGACAAACTGTGCAAACTGCTGTCAACACCATTGCTGAGAATTTTCTCCTTAAAACTGCAGAGAAAAAAAGTCTCAAACCCGCGGTTTGAAATCGCTGGTTTCTGTGACATCGCAAACTACCTTGCAACCAATCACTTGAACCTGCTGGCGGGCTTTAGCATATCATTAACAGCAAACTAGCAGGGGAGTCTCGAGAGAAGCCAGGTTATCCTGTTGACTTGAAAAACTGTGTATATTTAGCAATATGGCAGGTGTATGATGTATATTACGATGTTATGATGAACTATATTCCTTTCTCCACTGACATTCTGAGTTGTTCAAAGTGTAAGGATACTGACTGTTAGAAGGCAGCTGTCTGACTCTGACTTGGAGAACGGGAACATGGTTTGTGTAACATTAGCAAAACACTATTAGCTGTTTGATAAGTCAAGCAAAAGGCTAATCATATTAATTACCGTTATGTGTCCGATGTTATGAAGAGCGATACCGTTGTGCAGCATTTACCTCAGTAAGTTGACCAAGTGGATCTCTGAGCTTGTGCGAGTGAGTGGAGGCAGTGCTAATTAGCATATTCATATATCCCGTATTATAAATGAGACAGCGGTGAAGAGTTACATTCAAGCTATTTTAAGGCATGAGGAATTTTTTTTCATGGTTTACACAAAATATGAAGCAGCACAGTTGTTTTCAATATTGATAATAATAATTATAAAATGTTACTTGGGCAGCAAATCAACATAGAATGATTTCTTAATGATCATGTGTCACTGATGACTGGAGTAATGATGATGAAAAGTTAGCTTTGCATCACAGGAATAAATTACATTTATAATATATTAAAATAGTTATTTTTTTAATAATAATATTTCACAGCGTTAATGTATTTATTGAACAAATAAAGGCAGCCTGGGTGAGCATAAGGGACAAAAAGAAAAAAAAGAAAAAAATGAGCCAAGGAGAATTCCGAGACGTTGAATGCGGATTCTCCTTCTGCAAATTCAAGGCAGGCTCTTTTAATATAATCATTTTCTGTTTTTAATGTTTGTTATAATTATCATCACATTTCTGATCTTTGTTGGATGCATGCTGCTTTGTTTTAGAAACTTAAAGGGTTAGTTCACCCAAAAATGAATATTCTGTCATCAATTACTCACCCTCATGTCGTTCCACACCTGTAAGACCTTCGTTCATCTTCGGAACAAAAATTAAGACATTTTTGATAAAATCCAATGGCTCAGTAAGGCCTGCAATAACACTCCCTTTTTCAACCTTCATATTGTAAAGCAACTAGAATACTTTTTGTGTGCCAAAAATAACAATATAATAACAAGAAATGTATTCAACAATATCTAGTGATGGACAATTTCAAAACTGTGCTTCATGAAGCTTCGAAGCTTAACGAATCATTTGTTTCGAATCAGTGATTCGGAATGCGTATCAAACTGACAGTCTCATGAACTATTGAAGTTTCAAAACACTTATGACGTAATGAAGCCTCGTTTACTGAAATCATGGGATTTTGGCGCTCTGAACCACTGATTCAAAACAAATAATTCGTAAAGCATCGAAGCTTCATGAAGCAGTGTTTTGAAATCGCCCGTCACTAGATATTGTGGAATAGTCACTATTTTATTATTTTTGGCACACAAAAATTATTCTCGTCACTTTATTATATTAAGCATGAATCACTGCAGTCACATGAACTGTTTTAAATATGTTTTTAGTAGCTTTATTCGAAAAAAGGTAGTGTTATTGACGGCGATGCAGGCCTCAATGAGCCATCAGATTTTATCAAAAATATCTCAATTTGTGTTCTGAAGATGAATGAAGGTCTTATGGGTGTGGAAAGACATGAGGGTGAGTAATTAATGACATAATTTTCATTTTTGGGTGAACTAATCCTTTAAGTTTTTACTCATGGGCTGGGCAATATGATGAAATATAACGATAAAGTGTCTATTGTCGCGGTAAAATATCTACTCAGCACAGTACCAAAAGTTATTAATTCGTTAGAGCAACAAAGAAACGTTCACGAATAAGAAAATAAAACACGGGATGTGCTTGATGTTAAAAAGAGTAATTAAGCGCAATTAGCCATGATAAAGACGTGTGCTAAAGAAAGCTGTCTCACAGACTGCATACGAACCCTAATTCAGTTCTCTTTCACATTTTATTGCGATTGAATGGTCAGATACTCACAAATTTATGTGAAAATGCCCATCCTGTTGAGTATTCACGTAAACACAGTTGGTTATGTCTTAAGTGAATAGTTGGGAAAAAAACAAAAAACAAATGTGCGTTAGTAGATCAGTGCATTTGGTCTTAAAGTGACAGCAGCCTAATATACCAGCTGCTGTAAGTGTCATTACTGTTAATCAAATAACAAAAAAACGAAGAAAATCACAAACTGCTTTTGACAATCACTTTTGTAGATTTAATAAGGGTTAATGTATATTTAATTCTTACAGTGTGGAGACTATTTGCATTCATTCAATTTGTGTACATTTTCTGCTTCTTTAACTCTCTGGAGTCTGGTAACGTGCCGGCGCGTTTTGCAGGATTTTTTTCACATTGCAGCAAAACAGACTTAAAATACTCCGTCATTTCTTGTCATAGAGACATAAGTTATATATCAGTTGAAACTATAGAATGTCTTCTTTTATTTGTGTACACTCAGAGTAAAAACACAATGTTGTGCTTTTTGTAAAATAAAGAAAACTAACATGATGCTTGATCTCTCATCTCCCTCTGAACGAAGTCCAATCTGATAGTTCTCAGAAAATGAATTGTAACTTGGTGAACACTAATGACAAAGAAATTAGACTTGTGTCTAAAGAAACATTGAAATGTCAGGTTTCAAATTGTGCAAGTCAAATCAAAAACAAACATTCTGTGTTTATGTAATCTGTATGAAAAGAGAGCCATGTCAGAAGTCTGTGATTCAGCTCATTATCTGCTAATCCGGCCATGCCCATGGAGCCAGCACTATTCAGAGGCAAATTCTGAGTCAATACTTGTATACATCTCAATCGTGTATTTATTGTCTTGAAAAGTGTTTATCTGGATGTTAGAGCCATGGTTAGCGACCTCTAGAAGACATGCCGTTAGTTCCTGGTTCCTGTTGTTCTTTAGATGAATTTGTGGACTAAAGGTGTACAGAGCGCCCTCTGGCTGCAAGTATGAGTTGAAAACACATGCTGCATTCCAATTCGCCTACTTATACTACGCCCTAAAAGTATGTACTCTTTCTGTGAACAAAAAGTACTTACTTTTGAGTGTGTAGTAAAAGAGTAGACAAGCTTTGGGACATACTAACACGTCATACAATCGCGTCTTTTCTCTCTGTCGCATCCTGTCACCGTAAACTGGCCTGTCAGTCATCTTACATCCTCCACATTTCATTTAGTTAATTTCCTACCGTATGCAGCACGTTGATCTGCAGTCGCGGGTCTTTCAGAGAACTGTCCTCATATTAATGCATAAAGATGCATTTAAAAGTTAATGGCCATTCGGATCTTTATAAAAGTCCACATTGGTATTTGCAGATGAAAAGTAACACGGGTAACATTACATATATATTTTCTATCAGGTTAAACTGATTCTTAGTCACTCAAATCTCTCAGCGTCGATTGCATATATCCGCCATGTTTTGTAGTTTTTTAACACTTTTTACTCGTGTTTGTAGTTCTGAACTGAATCCTCGTCCAATGCGCAATGGGTTGTGGGCAATATTAGCCTCTATAGTGTGCACGGATCCACACTTCGAAAATCTACAGGAAATAGTAGACCATCCGGGGACTCTTTTCAACATACTATGCTTTGGGACACACTTATTTTAATCTCACATACTATTTAGGATGGATAGTATGGACATTGGAACGCAGGCACAGTATCCGGCACTCATAGTGATGATAATAAATATTGAATAAATATTACTCCTCTGTATAGAAAATTGACATAAACATATAAGAATCCATCAATATTTCTCCAAATGTGCATGCTTTTAAGCTAAAAGCCTATATGAAATGCCATAAAGGTAACATAATTGTTCAGACACTTTGCATCACAGAAATACATTATATTTTAAAGTATATAATAGAATACCATTATTATAAATTGTAATAATATTTCACAGTATTGCTGTTTATGATGAGCTGAGACATGATCACAGAGGGTTTTTTCACAGCCTACCAGACTGAAAGGCCTCATTAATATGCAAGTCATTTCAGGTCATTTTTATGCAAATCTTTTGTCTTCTCAGGTGTAAATCACCCATTATTCATGATGATTCACGCCTCCACACATACGGTTTCTTTACAAAAACTGTCTTACAAAAACTAAATCAATATATTGTTTTGTATGAAGGAATAGGCAGCATAGTTTTTATTTAATATAGATTTAATATAATTTTTTTTTTTTCAATAACCAAGCATAAACATTATTCCTTCAAAAACACAAACATGTACATACATGTTCCTCACATATCATGGTAGCCTAGTTTGTGCTGAATACAGTGTAATGACACTTTTGCCATTAATATGTTTATGAACAACAGAAAAAAGGACAAATGTCAGGGCATGTCAAAACTTCTCCAGGCCCCAAATCAGCCTCAGACTCCAGAGGGTTAAAGCATTTTGTTTAATTTGTATCTCTTACATTTATTGTTAAAAATAATAACAAATATTATATTATATTATATTATATTATATTATATTATATTATATTATATTATATTATATTATATTATATTATATTATATTATATTATATTATATTATATTTGAATTAATCTGGATGTGCACAAGTAAAGAAATACCAAATACTTAGAAATGATTACAAATTTTTAGAAATTACAGTGTAGTTTTTTTCATTTTGAGTGTTTTGTAATGAGCAGCATTGGAGTTTTTATGTGCTGCTGAAATGCTTATTTAAAACATTTTTCCAGGTATCTAATCATTATTTCTTAGAACTTGGAAATGAAAAATACACTGCTACTGGTCTATCAATATAGCACATGCCACATATTAAAGTAAAGTTTTAAAGTATTTTTCTTTTATGGTTTTTTTTTTCCTCAAATTTTTATTTGGAATTTATTATATTCTCATAAATCCCCTGCAGTTCCATCATCGTCCACTGGTTGAGGAAACCCTTTCCTGGATAATATATCTGTTTTGAAACTCATAATACACAACTTACGATTCAGACAAATGTTTGCCCTTCACGTTTACTTTCTTTCCTGGACCCCTCCAGCTAATTGGCTGGCTCCTCATCAGTCCTCTTATTGGCCGAAGTCCTTGCCTCTCTCACTCTGCCTGCTTCTGAGGTCATCCTAATGAGGTAGGGAGCAGATCCTCTTTCTCCGGCCTCTCTTAGCTCCACTTCCTAATGCAGAGTGATGCATGACCAGCTGGTGTGCCCGTGTACAGCTTCTGCTGATTAGAAAAATGCCTCTTAGACTCGAGCAGATACAGAGAGATGAAATAAACGTGTTAATGAGGAAGGAGAAGTGCTAAGGATGGAGAGATGAGAGAGAAGAGGAGAGACTCTCTGCACTCACTTTAAAGAGGCTTTGAGTTTACTTTGTGATTGGCATCAGGCCGCCTCATCCTGTGGGGAACGCCGACTGTAGTTTCTCGGTTCAGAACATTATAATACTGTGAGTGGTCTTTGGTTAGTTCTCAGTTCATTCTGACACTGAGGATGCTGTTGTTTTGAGACAAAATGAAGCATGTTTTCAGTTCCCAAAATGTACATATACATTGGGGGCCAAAAGTCTCATGTTAAATAGATTTAAACCTTGAAATAATCTAAGATTTTTTTAACATTTTTAAAACAAAGTTATGATGTATTGAATAAGATGATGCTTTTACACTATTTCTGTGTCACTATTGAGTCAAATGTATTTGTGACATTGATGTGACATTTTTCATTAATTTTATGTAGCTTGAGTGATGCTGTTAATCTAGTAATAAAGTGTAGATTGTGGCATTAAATATAGATCTGCTCATGTTGCGTTATACTTTTTAAGCATTTTACAGTGTTGCGCACTATAACCAATCACACATGATTCTGTTGAGCTTATAATTGCAATGGCCAATCAGAGGCGTTCAGATTAGTCAGATTAGTTTTGTTCAGTGCGCGAATTGAACTCAGAATTCTGACTGAATTCACTGTCTCATCATAAACTGATAAACATAAACAGATTTGGTGATTGTGCTCTTGAGAGCATCAAAACTAATATAAACAGGTGTTTCTATTTGCAAAGTATTTTTGCAACATGGAGCAATGTAGCCAATCACAAACATATCTGAGGATTTCTTGAATGCATTGAAACGCTTTTGTCCAGTGCTGAGATCTGCACACTCAAATCCTTTCGTTATAATTTAACTTTTAACAAAAAAAGTATACATATTATGTAGGCTAAATCATTGTGCAGTCATCTTAATCCATTAGCAGAACTTTGTGAGACTGTGAATTAAGAGTGGCAGCTTAGTGATTACAAAGGGAGCACTTTTATACACGCTTTCTAGGCAATATATAATTCATTCAGAATTTGAAGACAACCTATTTTTTGCTGCATTAGGTAAGGCAATGGTTAGTATATTTATTTTTCGAACTGGCTGTCATGCCAAATCATGCATACAGTACGCTTGCCTGTTCAAATTATAGTGGTTTTTGAACATAACCACTTTACTAACAAGAGCGTTTATGCTGGGATGTGTAGGTTGCTGATAGGAGACACTTGACTATTTCATGACATTCTGTTTACAGTTTTTTACAGACACTAGGACACATTTCTCAATACTTAGGTCACTTTTGCAAAACTTCTCACACAGTGAGCGCAACAGAAGTCTATGTGGGCTAAACTGAGGATCAGTTATCATTGCTTTGGCACAAAATGCATTCAATAACTACATGTCTCAAATTTCATGAATTCTTTTCTCACTCAGTCACAACAACTGCCAAAACTCTTTGTAAGTACAGGCAAATTTGCACATGCTTACATACTGTTTTCAAAACTGTTAAACTTATGTTCAAAACAATAACATATTACAAAACTGAATAAGACAGCAATTTGCTACATTTCTGCAGTAATATTGTAATGAAATATATGCTGAATCTAAAAAATCAAATAATATCAAAGCAATTAGATGAAACTGAACACCTACACAAGCATTCGTTTTTTCAATTTCATTATCCATTTAAAGAGGAAAACTTCAGAATAATTTTGTACTGTTATGTAAACAAGGTTCATGTAACAAAACTGCAGTGAATTATAAACAATAGACAGTGTTATTCTTATGTTAAGAAATTTTACAAAAGAAAACATTGTATAATGATACCTGATGTTAGTGTTTTTAGGTCAGTATTTTATGACTGACAACGTGTGTTTGCTGGGTGAAAACCTTTACTAGTGTTCTGGAAGAATGAGTTGATTTACGTTTTTCATTGCTTGAACACAGTTTTCAAAACTTTACACACTTATCCCATGACTTTAACCACAACCTGCACAACACTGTGGATTTACAGCACTTTGTTCAAATGCTAACACACTGCTGTCAAAACTGTGAACCACACATTCAAAACAGAATAGATTTTAACCTTGTGCCTTTCAAACATTGCAATTTCAGCTGAAAGCAGGTGTCTTGTTTTAGACTTGTTAGTGAACACACACACACACACACACACACACACACACACACACACACACACACACACACACACACACACACACACACACACACACACACACACACACACACACACACACACACACACACACACACACACACACATAACTCATTACTGTAATTCCGTAAATTACTACAGACTATTGAAGCAAACTGCTAATTTTAATTTACCTTAAAGAATTAGGTTCTAAAAATTTAAATAAATCATGTGAAAGAATGTCACTCTTTTCTTTGAAGAAAATACTACTTTGTGTAAAGTCACTGAAATTGTTCAAACTGTAAAGATGAAAAGTTTGTATTTTCTGTGTTGGTGTTTGATGCTAGTGTTTTTACTCTCAGTGTGTTCTGAGTGACAGTGTGTGTTATCTCAGTGAGGGTTGTGCACAGTGTTTGGCTGCACTAAGCCTGTTTTGAGCCATGTGTTAACTGTTTAGCTCAGGTGACTGTTGGTAGTGCAGACTGTAGTTAGAGTTTTGCACATGTAGCTCCAGTTGTGCTCACTGTCGTTTAGCAATCGAAAACAAAAACTGTAAGACATGAATGAAGTGTTTTGGTAGATTTATTGCATTTTGAATGTAAAAAATGAACTGCTGTGCCAAGATGAAAGTTGGTTAGGAGAACTATGTGAATAGTTTTGAAAAAGTGGCGTAAGTATTGAGAAATGTGTCCTAACGACTGTAAAAAACTGTAAATGTGTTTTTATGGAGGAATGGCATCTAGCCTAGAATTGGTTCACCCTCTGCCTATGGAACCAACTGTACATCTACCTGAAGCTGGATATATTTTAAGTTGTAGATACAGTAGATATGTACGGAACCCCGCACATGACATGCAAGAAAAAAATTAAATTGTGCACACGATTTACTATTTGGTTCCCTCGATTTACTAAAACGTGCGCACAATTAACTATTTCATTTCCTCGATTTATAAATCATGTGCATCAGCATCATCTGATAACAGAAGTTAATAACTTCATAGTCTAATGTCCTATTTTTAAATATTTATTTTTTTAAATAATATTTTTAGTAAATGTTGTAGAAAATGAATGTCAATATTAATCAGCAAAATAAGATTTTCTTATCCTAGTGATAAAATGTTGTGTTGCAAAAATAAGTACATGCTTCTGAAAGCTACACAATAAAACTAAATACAATATTTCTAGTGCCAGTTAAAAGCTTTTTTTTTTTTTAAATCAAGTATGTCGAACCAAAACATTTAAATAAGAGTAATTTCTCAACAATTAAAAGTGTTATATAGCCCATTGAATCATTCTCTGATGTAATGCTTACATATGAGAGAATTGCCAGAAGACTTATTTCTTTGAACAAAAGAGGACAATGGTACAAGAGGATTACCAAAGCAATGTTTTAAATTTGAAAATATAGCAAAAGTAACACAGAAACTCAAAAGGAATTGACTTGTGACAATCAGGCCTTCAATTTAAGTTTTTATTTTCGTTTGTTTCCATAATGTATAGCATTGTACGGGGGAGGAGAACAGTGTGAAGTGCCTGGTCCTACAGTGAAGTTTGGTGATAGTAAAGTCAATAATAATATATGGTTGAATGAGTGCTGAAGAAGTGAGGGATTTGTGCTTTATCAATCTGTCATGAATTCATATACCATTGTCTGATGTAATACAAAATCTTGAGATGTTACCTTCTCATGCATTGTTGGGCACTTTTTCAACATGATACTAGCTATGTTTCCATCCAAAGTTGTGAATTTAACTTGTGCGCAAAATTGAAATGTCGCATAAAACATTTGTGAATGAAGTAGCTTTTTTAAAAGAACAAAATTGCCACAAAATCTAAATTGGTGCAAATATCTGTAATAAAAATGGAAGTTGCTGCAAGTAGGGAAGCCATTGTGGCTCTTTTTTTCATACATCATAAATGACTTGCGTCTCAGAGCATGCAGACGAAATGCAATAAACGCAGTCATGTTATCTTGTGTTCAGATGCCTGGTGTTTCACAATCATTTGAGACAGTTCTAGGAGGGAATTAAACCAAATCATTCTGATAACAGACTTTGGCTCAGGCATTTCAGAATGAACCAATATTTGAGATGTTGTGCAATGAAATTGGTCCACTGGTTAGTCCAGTTATCCAATCACATTCACCGTTGAGGCAAAGTAACGTGAGGTTTTTTTTTTGTTTGTTTTTTTTTTTTTTTTTTGTGCATTGAGGGATTTATTTGGTAAATGTGTTTCCATTGTAGTTTATGCACACATTTCAATTGAGCTCATACATTTTTTTTTATGCACATTTTTAGAATTTATCCTTATCTTGGCGTTTCCATCTGTTTTTTTATGCAATATCCCAAAATGTGCTTAAAAATAGGTGGATGGAAACATATCTAATAACTCTATACATTCTCCCAGGGTAAAAATCTTTCAGCGAACAAATATTTCAGTTGATCTTAACACAACTAGGCACCCTTGGGGGTTTTGTAGAGACAAGTTAGTCAACACTCCTTATCAAACATTAGGGCGCTCCAGGAGGTCATCATCCAAGAGTTAAGCAGAATAAATATGACAGTACACTCAGGGTCAGTAGTATACTTAAAGTTATGGAAGACGTTTTATGTACTAGAATATTACACATGAATTTAATCAAGGGGAATACTCATTTTTTCAACATCTCATTTAAGCCAAATCGGATAATTTACTTATTTTATAGATACTGACATTTTTTTAAAAGGGTTCGGATATTGTGTCTTGTGACCCTTAGAATTATTTTTTTAGATTTAGATTTTGGATTGATCCTTTTTAGGGGGGAAACCGTTCTGTAAAGTAACTACAACCAAAGATGATGAAAAGTTGGCTCTTTGTTTCAGAGTTGAAAAGTTGAGATGACAAGTTGAGTTTTGATGAATGCAGAGATCTGAAACATTTTCAAGGAGATTTTCTTCTCCGATAACACTCAAAGATTCAGTAAATACGTACTTACTCTGGGTAACTTCTTGCCATGTTTCTTCTAATGAGATCCTAATATGCTTCTTCACCTCACACATTAATGAAATAAACTGCCAGGAATTAGATGCCTGGAGGCTGCGTTTACATGCCTGCAAGAAGAAGCAGAATCTAAATGATGCCCATTTCAGCCTTGAGAGAGTGAGAGTTCTGAGAAAACATGTAAATAACAACAACAAACAGAACATCATCTGATTTGGATGAAATACTTTCTGCTGCACTTCACTGAAGCAACGCAATACCTTTGAGCTTCTCTGAAAGTAAACTGAAGTGCTCTCACCTCTGCACACACATCTCACATCTGGATGTTGTGGTGGATAGATGAAAACCTAGGACACAAATGGCCACTAGAGGAATGACAGAAGCTATAGACTTCTGCAGCTCACGTGAGGATCTCCTGCTGCTTTACAGCTGCTCCTCATCAAAGACTCTTCACTTGCAGGCATGTGAATAACATTCATTAAAGCAGCACCACAGGCACATTTTGTATGAATCAGAGAAGGTGATTAACCATTGCTTCAGACCGAGGTAATGTGAATGATGTTTTTACCAATCAAAATGTCACACAATGCATCATTGAACAAGGAGATTTGAAAGACTAAAGTCCTTTAGTGAATGTGCCGTTCAGTCCATCAAAAATAAGATGTATTATTCCATAGAATTATTATTCCTTAGAAATCATTATTTAGTGTCTTGAACCCATAGTAAGGAGAATGCTGGGGTAGTAATATTTATATACTATTATGGACAGTGTTTATTAATATTTTAATTCAGCTTTTATTTATTTTAATTCTATTTTAAAGTTTAATTTAATCTTATGCATATTATTGCAGTTTTAGTAATTTTAGTACTTCAACTTCAGCTTATTTTATTTCAATTATTGTCCAAGCCAACATTTATAATTTACATTTTTAAGGTTTTATTTCAATTAAAGCTGCAGTAGGTAACTTTTGTAAAAATGTTTTTTTTTTTTTTTACATATTTGTTAAACCTGTCATTATGTCCTGACAGTAGAATATGAGAGATAATCTGTGAAAAAATCAAGCTCCTCTGGCTCCTCCCAGTGGTCCTATTGCCATTTGAACTGCTCCCGGTAAGAAACAACCAATCAGAGCCAGGAGGAGTGTGTTAGCAGTGTCAATCAAGCTCGCGTGCGCGCTGATCACGCTCCTCTCATGCAGAGCGTGTACAGGCATTCAAATTCAAGATTACCGGTGTGCCGCTGCTTTGCTTATGGTGGACAAACAATCCAGACTGCCAATTCTTCGAGTGGCTCCTGCTCATAAAATAAAGATGGGTAAACGGAAAAAGACAGATGACGATAATAAAAAAGCCAAAAAGAAAGAATTAGAGGCGAAATAAAACGAGGGTAAATATCGGAGCGGCTTTTCCGAGTTGGAGGGAGCTACGTGTCCTGAAAGGATTAAAAACCGATGCAGAGTCAGACACATTTTTGCTTGACAAGTAAGTATCCCTGATTGATTTGTTTAATTTTTTAAGAACTACACAACTTGCCTCATTTCCACTGAGCGGTACGGTACGGTACGGATCGGTACGGTACGCATTTTTTTCCGTTTCCATTGTCAAAAGTTGTGAATGGTACCTTAATTCCGAACCGTACCGTACCACTTTTTTGGGACCCTTTTGTTGGGGTACCAAGCACAACAGTACCGTACCAAAAGGGTGGAGCTACACTCTGCAGAACGTTGATTGGTTGACATAGAATCGTCACTTGCGCGTGCTACAAGGGGAATGACAACACGAGGTGCCACACACAAATGTGGTTCAGACAACACGTGCATTAATTATCTTTACTTCATGTAGGCTGTATAACAAAACAAAATATAAAATACAACCCTGCCTCTTTTCGTTTTTATTTAAAAAATATGAAACCTATTAATGTGTGGTTCGGGGAATATGTGCATATGTACTCTGATTATCTTCACTGTATGTAGCCTATAATAAAATGAAATAAGACAAAACAACCTTCTCTTTTTGTTAAACGTCAGTTTTAATAATAATAATAACCATTATAAATAAAATATGAGAAGCTATACAATAAGAAATAAAGACAAGCAAACAATTCAGTCAAACGTACAGCGCACTACAACGGTAAGGTTAAATAAATATATAAAGTTACAAAACTTCACTTTCCCCTCAGCCAAAACGATTTGCCCGGGAACAAATTATAAATTCATGAGATCAAAGATTGCCCGTTATACACAAGATGAATGATATCTTGTTTTTAACCATTACAGAGACATCAGAGCCAGCGGTGAATGTCAGAAGTAGTAGCCGAGGTACAGCTGCTCTCGGCTGGGTACATGAGCACCAAGCGCCCGGTGATCGCCTGGATCCTCCAACTCCGACAACGTCAGATCAAATTTTCAAATATGCGCTATCTTTATAAATTAACCACAGATTTGAGATTTAAACAACTACATTCTCGCCTGAAAAGCTTTTAAAACTACATTTCATGACACAGTAAAATAGTTTTTAAATTATGCAGGGTTTCTCCTCCGCTTGCTGGTAGGTGCTGCGGCATGGACGTCTGAACTTTGCGATCTTGGTATTCTGAAACGCCGAATGCAAAACTCCTCTTCCTCTTGTGGCAGACAGCCTCAAGCCAAGAAGCAAGAACAAGATCTGCTGTAGTATGTCCTCCATTGTTGTTTACTATATCGTTTTCTTCTTCGCACGAGAATGACGTCGATCACTATTTTCCGGCTACACCACGCCTATCAAGTAAGCATACTGTTTGCGGTGGAAACGCAAGCCTGATCAGGATGTACCGCTCCGAACCGCTCCGAACTGTACCGAACCGAATCGTACCGCTCAGTGGAAACGAGGCATAAGATCACTTCAAAACAGGCCTGCCCGGCCCCTGCCTGATGCTTCCTCTTCTCCCCGCTCGTTGACTCCTTGAAGTCGCTGTGGTGTGGATTCCTCGTCAGAGCCCATTGACCGTGTCAAAACTCTAGCCGCATAACACAGATAAAATGTCACGCACTGTGCAAAGCTACTATTGAAACATACTAATTTACTGGCTTGTCATGTTGCTGAAATAATGTACTAGCAAACCTTATTTAGCATTACATATCGATAGAATAATTACCTGCATACTGTAACATTAGTTACCGTTATATTATCATACTAGCTATTTATTACTTATAGAAATAGTGTAACGTCATATAGTTACATTACATGTATTGCAAAATACGTAATGTTTTGAGGAGCAAGTTTGTAGTCAAAGTATGGGCAAGCCATAGTCAATGTAAATCATATTGTTGATGTTTAGTCTGTACCAGTGAATGTGCCATAACTGTTTATCCACCTTGCTAGCCTGCGCGTTCACGGCAGGCTCCATTGTGATGGGGGAGGAGCTGTGGAGGGAGGGCTGTAGCGCAGCAGAGAGCAAGGGGGAGTGACCTGTGAGTTGTGCTTGTTCAAATTTTCAGGCTAAGTCAACGTTTTCTAAAAACTCCCTACTGCAGCTTTAACTTTGTACTTTGACTATCAAAGATTTTAGAAACTTTTACTCTCTACTTGACTACATTTTTTAATAAGTATATGTACTCTTTACTCCAATGCATTTGTGATGAGTAATGTAATTACTCTTTATATTTTGCATGGATACTATTTCTTATTTCTAAAGAAACAACATTGACATTGACAGTACAGTTGCACTTTATTTTACAGTGTATGCACTTACGTGTACTTACAGTGTACATACCTAAGAAAGTACTGGGTAATATAAGGTAACTACATGGGTTAAGGTTAGGTTTAGGAGTAGATTCGGTGTTAGTACCTAGTTATTACCCAGTAATTGTAATTACCTTTATAAATACATATGTACATGGGAAACAGGACTGTAAAATAAAGTGCTACTGATGGTACTATATCTTGTGCGCTTTGCCCTTACTCAATCAAACGTGTCAACAAGGCTACTTGATGTGAATGTGAGTGCATTAGCAGGTAGTTGCTGAATCACAGGTGTTTCATATATAAGATAAAAGACATTACTGCAGCTGGTGATAAGGCCGAAGCCAGCATGTCCAGTGCAAGCTAGTCTCACTTAGCCAAACCTTCAGACTGACGGTAGACTGTAGTATTCAACCAATCAAATGATGACTTCGAAACTCCTGATATTCCTGCCATGTGCATCAGACATTCAGCCAAATGTCCGTGGGCATGACGTCCGAGGCTGAGACTAAGTGCAAGTAGGCTTTGAATGTTTAATTCTACTTAGCATTATTGTATTTATCTGTTATACTAAAGTGTACTTTTTGAGAGATTTGTTTACTTGTGCATTCTTGAGCACTTGAGCTTAAGACTTGAGTGTTTGAAGACATTTAAAGGTTGTTGTGTCAACCTTGCAATTTTGAGGTGTTCAGTTTTATTTTGATTTTAGAAAATAATCATGTGATTATCATGCTCTCCTCATAAATCAACTGTTTCTTGTTTTTCACTGGCATGTCTCTTAAGTGTTGAGGACTAGTGCATCTTTGAGACTACATTCAGTATGAGTAAAATACTTAAGTACTGTTAAAATCAGTTACTCAAAGACTGCATTTACACTGCAGGTCTTGATGCCCAATTCCATTTTGTTGACTATATGCTGCATTTACTCTTATACACTTGGCAAAACAACCCAAGGTAGACATGACCCAGAGAAGCTTAGGCTGAAAAGGAAGTAACAACGGCATGATTTGCAATTGATGCAGACGAAAAGATAATACAAGCTTTTGCTTTCCACACCATCTTTAAAGGTCAGCAAAACATTGGGTTGAGACTCGTCCTCCATTGCTCCACTGAAAAGAGTCATGTGATAACGGTTTGTGTCAACCTGATCATTGGCCATCATTGCTTTTTCATTAACGTACCACTCGCATTGACAGGAATATCCGAACTACACCCTTTACATGCAAACGCACATATCCAAATTCATATAAGATTTATTTCCACATATGAATGAGGCCTGAAACCTATCAGAGAATATTGGTATCCATGTGCCTTTTTCTGCTTACATGTTCGTGGGCCAAATGGGAGGAAAAAATTGGAGTTGGGTCACTTGAACCATGTAATGTAAATGCAGTCTAAGACTTTTACTCAAGTTGTATTGGAATTGGTGACTTGTAACTTGTTCATATTAGCTGTTCATATTGAGTCATTTTAGCTGTAAAGTATCTGTACTTTTACTCAAGTTTGGTTTTCAGGTACTCTTTACACCGCTAAAAATGGGTGCTCCTTATTTTGCCACACTGAAGGTGGCAACCCTAAGCAAATGTTTCTTAAAATCAAACAGGGAAAAACAAATCAGAAAATGACGTCACAGACAGGTTGGCATCCATAAGACGATGGCTGGTACTTGCTACTGTGTTTTCAGCAATCATTTTTCAAAGTATTCGTTCCATTTTAGGCAATCCTAATCTGGTCCCACCTTTCTATATTGCCAGCACATGAGTTAACACACTTGGCTGAAATGCAAAGTTGTTAGTTTAACATGTTTTCTCTGTTTTAATGTGAGGTGCTGCAAGGGAAATGTGTGGAAGAACCTTTTTGCATCTGTATTAATTGGTGGATGCAAAGTGATCAGAAACTCTGCTGGATCGTGATGGGGTAGAGAAATTGTGACCTTTTGGACCAGATGACCAGAGTTTCACAGGTTTGTAATTCAAACCTTTTATACAGGCCTGAGAGAAGTGTGAACATGCTGGATAAAAGTTTCACAGCGCTAATTGGAGGAAAAATGGCTGGCTCCAAAATGCATTGTAGTCACATGCAAAAAGAGGAGAGAGAAAAATAACAAGAAAGAACAATTTTTCCCCCTGCACTATACTGTTAAATTTTGGGGTACATTTTTATTTATTTATTTATTATGCATCGTGCATTAAGTTGATCAAAAGTGACGGTGAAGACATTTATAATAATGTAACAAAAGATTTCTATGTCAAATAAATGCTGTTCTTTTGAACTTTTATATTCATCAGTGTTTGCTAGTTTGTTGCTAGGTGGTTGCTATGGTGTTCTGGGTGGTTGCTACATGATTGCTTACAGCTCAAGTCACAAAAGTTTACTCTTAGGTATTAGGTCCCTTCTTGAATGTATGTCTTTGATTTTGTCACTTGTTTTTTTTCAACTAGGCAAAAATCGTTAGTCCAACTGCAAACAGAACATGCTCACTGAACAAACCACACTATTTAAAGGGATAGTTCACCCAAAAATGAAAATGTGATGTTTATCAGCTTACCCCCAGTGCATCCAAGATGTAGGTGACATTTTTTCTTCAGTCGATCACAAATGATGATTTTTAACTGCAACCGCTGCCCTCTGTCATTCAAATAATTGCAGTAGATGGGAACTTCATCTATAAGAGTGAATAAACCTTGCTTAGACAAATCCAAATGAAACCCTGCAGCTCGTGACGACACATTAATGTCCTAAGACACGAAACGATCATTTTGTGAGAGAAACTGAAAAGTATTTATATAATTTTTTACCTCTAATACACCACTATGTCCAACTCCGTTCATGACTCCTTTAGTGATGTCTGATCGCGCTCTGTCAACGGCAGTGATGTCTCGCGCATATACTTCAATGAGTGTCAGACATCACTGCCGTTGACAGAGCGCGATCAGACATCACTAAAGGAGTCATGAACAGAGTGGACATAGTGGTGTATTAGAGGTAAAAAATGATATAAATACATTTCGGTTTCTCACACAAACCAATCTTTTCGTGTCTTAGGACATTAATGTGTCGTCACGAGCCGCAGGGTTTCATTTGGATTTGTCTAAGCAAGGTTTATTCACTCTTATAGATGAAGTTCCCATCTACTGCAATTATTTGACTGACAGAGGGCAGCGGTTGCAGTTAAAAATCATCATTTGTGATCGACTGAAGAAAAAATGTCACCTACATCTTGGATGCACTGGGGGTAAGCTGATAAAGGGATAGTTCACCCAAAAATGAAAATTTGATGTTTAAGTTTTATTTGTGATTGTTTACTGTACAAAGTTTGTATGAAAAGTTTGTGTCCCAGCAAATATTTGAACGTTTAATGACCATTGAAAAGATGTCCCTCCAACATGTCCCTCCCATCATGATTGAAAAATAGTTCCAACATGAAATTTGAACGGACGTCTTTGACGTTATCTTATGAATTAATTATTCAATTAATTATTATATATTGAACTAGACATGACTAAAAGTCAAAGTAACAATTATACATGCAACCCCAGAGAATATGTACAAACATATCTGAATGCATTTTTAGGAAATGTTCTGTGTTACATATTTTTATCGGTTTATGCTGTCCTACCACGACTATTTTTGGCCAGGGACACGATGTTGCCGTCGGACCAATGTTTGCTGGGGTTTATAAAGAATAGCAAAACTTGTTAAAAAATATACAGTGGCCTATTTATTCAGTTTTTGATGAGAACTTAAAAGCAGCATCAGTGGTAACAGGTCTAAAGGATCTGGACTAGCTTGTGCAATCTTTATTCAAAAGATAAACACAATCATAAAGTCTTCATTCTACATCAGAGACTTTAAGGATCATTTCTAGACAGCAGAGAGAAAATCTATCAACAGAGCTGAAGGCAAAAGAAGGGAGAGACACTGGGATACAAAAGAACAACAAGCTCAAGTTTGTGTTTGGACTTTTGTCTGATAATTGCATTGTATAAATCATTGCATTTAGAAAGTTCCATTACCACAAAGAATAGTTTGCATTGTCTTGGTGAAATTCTCTTGCTGAATAGCCTCAAGAAAGAAAAAAAAGAAAGAAAAAAAAGATGCATGAATATCCTAGCACTCAACATCATCTCCCTAATTGCATAATTCAAATAAAGACATTGAAAAAGGGTCAGTGAGAATGTGGCTCTCTATAAAGAACCGCATAATCAGAGCATTTATCCCTTTGCAGCTTGTACTCTATAAGCAGGAATTAAAAGGGAAGCAGAGAGCTATGCAACGATCTGTATTTTTCTGTGGACTTTTTTGGTAGACTGTCGTTTGAATTGCCACTCTTAATAGATTCCTGATGAACTGAAAATCAAATTCAGAAGTGGACAGTGTCTGAGAAAGCATCTACAATGGCAGCACCAATCGCACCTTGCTAAGGCTGGTAATTTCACGGGTTATCGTTTCCTTTGATCCTGCCTGGTTGTCTATATTTGATCTTTTCTCATTGCGGGGAGCACAGAGTCACCAGTTTAATGATGTATCGGCCTGTTAGGGCACAACTGAAGAATGAACTGTACAGAATTGATTGAATATACTGTATAATATCTACTTTCAAAAGACATCCTGTGTAGAGATTCCTTAAAAAATGTTCTCTTTCACAGGTCGAAAACAAGTCATTAATACAATTTACCTCAAGTGGGCTGAATGTAAAAATATTTATAGGTTGTTGGTTAATAACTCAAAGGAGTCATTTCTCAATTAATCATTTTTTCTTTGATCTTCTGAGATATAAGAGCTGGTTGTTGTAAAGTTATTGAAAGATAAGTATGAATAGTAAGAATAGTAGAAGGGAACCCTATATAACCAAAGTTGTGTACCCAACTTACTTAAATTAGGCCAACTAAAATCAGTTTAAATTGAACAGTTCTCTTTGCGTGCATCTCTCTCCAACACACACTCACACACGCTGCTAAGTTCGTATTTTGCTTTGGGATAAAAGGAACTTTGAAATACCTTTGCAGCGTTGTACTGTTAATGTGTCTTGATGCAGTCCACACTGCTAAGAGTGACCTTTAGATGAATGTGCTGCGTGCTTTTCTCTCAATAACAAAATAAACAAATATGACAGCGGTGAAAAAAATAGTAAGAAAGCGTCTGATCTGATCACATCGATATGGATATGTTTGCGCCAGTGAACGTCACGTTACATTTCTTTATACCACTTTATACAATATAGCATAGCCTATTGCTTCAAAGCCATACATATCATAACTTTATATATGCCTACTGTTATTACATTTATTAAAAGCAGAAAATTGTTTTTAGACTTACTCAAAGGCCGCAGAAACATGGTGGGCTAGTGTGTTAATTGGTTATATGCACTTCAATCCATTCCACATCCAACATTCTTGGTTTTCTTCTTATTTATTAAAATCCAGGCAATTGTATAAATACAATTTAATTCACTTTAAAGAAGGGCTTTCTACAAAACAAAACTTAATGAAATGGACAAAATCATGTCTGACCCACTCCATTTCTCCAGACATATTGCACATCTTACGTAGAGATGCACCGATTGCAATTTTCTTGACCGATTACGATTTCTGCTTTTTTTTTTGTTTTTTTGTTAGTGAGATCGACCGATTCCGATTTTCTTTCTAAGAACTATAATTGACAACATATACAAACAAAAATCTATTTTTCTTCAATGCAAAGTTTTATTTTCATTAAAAAAAGAAAAAAAAAAAAAAAAAAAACTATAAAAGTCAATAAAATATGAACAGCTCAACTAAATGCAATAGAATAAAGATAGCTATGAAACTAAGTTTTTTGTGTTAACTGGGTTTCTATTCAGGTAAGAAATACTACAGAAATTAAAGTAATCAAATGTAAAATGACACATTCAGTGTTATTTTACATTGGTTACCTTAATTTCTGTAGTCTTTATTTTAAATATTAATACAGATCAATTCTTACCATTTAAAGTTAGAAAACTTATTCAGTCAAGAGCTGAAATTGATTTTCTTTGTCTTTTATTCTTTGATTAACATGACAGACAGCAGCAGGAATACTGGACTGCTGTCCCTTTAAGAGTTTATGAAAGGTGTTCAACGGACCCAATATTGTTACACACAACATGAGTTCACTTTCTTAGCTATTTAACGATTCAAAAATTATTCAAACGATTCAACCCCCCTATCTAATCTATTATTAAGACTGAAGGCTTGCTACACTATAGATCAGGGATGGACAACTCCGGTCCTGGAGGGCCAGTGTCCTGCAGAGTTTATCTCCATCCCTGATAAAAACTCACTTGCCTATAACTTTCTACTAATCCTAAAGACCTTGATTAGCTGGTTCAGGTGTGTTTGATTAGGGTTGGAGCTAAACTCTGCTGGACACTGGCCCTCCAGGACCGGAGTTGTCCATCCCTGTTATAGATCATGCCACATTGGTGGGGACCTTAGGACCGTACCCCGGTCTAGGGTGTAGAAAAGCTTTCATCATACCTGGTGCAAACTCTAAGCACAAAGGGGTAACCGACAGGGCCTGAAGATATCCTGTTCTCTTAAGAGACATTATAGCCAGAAGAAACACAGTTTTCAACATGAGAAATTTCTCTGGAACAGATTCAATAGGCTCAAAGGGAGCCATAGACATGCCTTCCAGGACAATGGAGACCGCTGTGCGCCAAAGCAAGAGGAGATGGGCACAGTATGATGTTATCCATTTCCCCCCAGAGGGGTCTGCCCTCAAAGGCCTGAACCTTCTGGCGTCAGGCCATCTTTGCCAAAGCCTTCCTCTAGACGGTCCTCAGATCCGTCTTACCCCTAGAAGTCTTTGGCTGAGCGCGTTGCCCGACCCCCATTCTTTGTGTGAAGCTGCTCGAGAAGTGACACTCTGTTTGTCTGGTAGTCGGCTTGGGCTGCTCCCACCCAGCCGTCCATGAGACCCGAGTCCAGCTAAAGAGATGTTGCTGGAACACCACTGCCTGCTTTTTGCCTCTTGAAACCTTTCAACGTCCCCGAAGAGCCCATAAGGGGAAAGCTTCCTTCTCTTTAATACTGGACAAAATCAACCATAAATGCCTCTCTGAGGCCACCAGGGCTGTCATAGATCGGCCGATTGATTTGGCCATCTCCTTGATTGCCCAAAGAGATAAATCTGTGGCACAGCCTGAGGTGTGGAGATTGGGAAAAAAACAGCAGGCCCCGATGAAGAGGTTGTGATTTTGACAGCAGGAAACATTCATCTAATTTACTATTTGACGAACTTCCTGTTTCTCGGCCGGCCAATCGATTTAATTTAGCAATGGCATGGGACACAACCTCCATAAGCTCCTCATAAGGAGGAGTGTGAAGTGGCGAGTCCTCAACATCTTCTGCCTTGATGCTAACAATATCTAACTATATTGCACTCATGTACTGTACTGTAGATTCAAATTTAGCTCAGCTATCTATGATCATATTATCTTGTGAACACAGTATAAACAATGACTTGGCCCATTATTCTTTTCAAAACGTCTGTCTGAACACATCCATAAATTCAATCCTGAAGGGCTTATTTATTTATTTGCTGCATTACCACTATTGTTTTGGCTCTTGAAAAAAAATCTCCCTGATTACAGTTCTGTACCCAAGAATATAGAAGTTAGTATACCTAGTATTGAGTCCAGGTGTTGTCAGTCAAAAGATTTGAAAATAATAAGTCAAGTGATTGTTCATACTTCCTGTGGCAAAGGAAATGACCACTTGTTTGCACATTTGAGCCACTGGATGGTGACGTATCAGGCTCCTGTTTTTTTTTTTTTTTTTTTACATTTGAGGTAAATGAACAAGCAGTTAGTTTTTTGGTTTTTTTTTCTCCTGTCTTTTTCAGCAGAAAATGAAAACATTGGAGGGTGGGAAACAGGGATGTGTGATAAATTTGTCTCCTAGGTAGTGCACCAGCTGTTCCTTTTCCTTGACTGTGGCACTTGATAACTTGGCTGCATCTAAACTGATTAGCTCGGTTTGAACACTTGTTCTGTATTGCTTCATCCTTATGAGTGTCAGACTTATTATGGAGAAGAGAAAGAGAGAAAAACAGTGGAGACAATGAGCCGGTGGTGCAGATGGTTGTCTGACCCGCTGGAAGCCTGGGCATCCACAGATGAGATGAGTGTTTGTGCTCAGGTCCTGTAATTGGTTATTAGAGTCAAACTGCACACGATGCGGCCTCATGCTGTCATAAAGGAGGAGAGAGAGAGTGAGCTAGAAATGAAGGAAGATGGCAACTTTGAATCTTCATTATAGCTCATTACAACATAAATGGATAGATAGAGAGACAGATATAGACTTGTTTTCATAACTTGTTTTCATGACGGATTTATATATATATATATATATATATATATATATATATATATATATATATATATAATATTAGGGCTTGGAATTGCCACAATTTTCACGATTCGATTACCATTCGCATGCTTTCGATTCGATTTCGATTCAGTATCGATTATTTTGGATGTCAGTTACAGTATATAGCAAATTTTCTAGAGGAAAAAATCTCTCAACTAATGCTGTAAACTACACATGGGAGTCAGTTGGTACTACTATAATAATATTGAAGGTTAAATTAACTTATTTATATGCAAACACTTAAAGGCAGGGTAGGTAAAAAATGTATAAAAAAACTTTTTTTCAAAATTTGTTTAAACTTTATTTATATATCAATACATAATTAAAATGTAAGTACTCTGAAAAAGAAAGTATAAAAATCGAGTGTCTGTAGACCTCTCACGACTGTTTTAAAGACCGCTCATTATTTCCATTCACTCCACCCCCTCCCTTCTGGGCTCCTTCCAAAGCCACGCCCCCAAAACGCATGAACGCGCGACTCCGACCACTGAGCTGGAAGACGCCTTATGTACCTGAGACGAGCGGAGAGGAAGGAGCACAGTGCATGTAGTGACATCATGTCAGAATCACATGTAATAAAAATAACTTTATAATTATGAAGATAAACAAACAAGATGTATTTTAGTACTCACTATCAAGCTAGCTAGCATATTGATATTGGTAAAGTTTAAAATATACATTTTTTGATTCGCTAACGAGCTAGTTATCTATAAGGCAAAGCTAAAAACAGGTTGCATGATACACGTTTTTCCATTACCATCATTTACACTGTGATGAAGATGAATTTTGTGTAAGATTCATAACATATACGTTGTTCTACAGATAAACAGAGTAACATACACTCAAATATCAACTCACAACTGCATTGCAGACACAAAATAATAACACACACATACAACAAAGTGTGTACGACACACACAGATACAAGATAAAGACATCAGTAAACATAGGTAGAGAATATAAAAACAAAACAAAGGCGAAAAAAACGTGCAGGTAAACTTACAGGTGAACATGGTAAAAGAGTTAGACAGAGGGTAAATATAGTTCTAAGAAAAGTTCCTAGATGCGGAGTAACGTTAGGCCTACTATCTGTTAAACATGTATTTAGTTATCTAAAGCAAAATTATGCACAATTCAACACTATCATCTTGAGCTAGGCTTATAGATTATTTATAGTCTCTACAACGGCTCGCTGAGTAATGTTATGTTAGCTATATTACGCAGCTACGTGTGCTAATGACACCTGCTTCATGAAAAAATAAACTAAAGAAAAAAAACTAAAAATACAAAAAGAAAGATTTACCTGTCCAGCAGAAATAAAGCCATTAAGTAGTCACTTTTCAGCCCCTTGAGTTCCCTCAGTTGAGAGGGAGTAAAATCTTTGCGTGGCAGGGGGAGCTGCCACTGGACCTGCCCCGGTTATGCGCGCCTGCCTCGGGACCTGCCACGGTTATGCGCGCCTGCCTCGGACCTTCCGTGGTTATATGCGCCTGCCTCGGGACCTGCCACTGTTATATGATGCATATATGATAAATGCCGATTGATGCATGCGTGCAAACTGTGCACAATCCTGCTCTCAGTTCTCGCCATCGCTGGAAAGCCACGCTGATATTAACTCGCGTTTTATTTCTTTGTTTATCCAAAGACTTTTTGTTCATTGCCTTTTCGTGTACTGTTAATGTCTTCCTTTTTTTGCCTGGTTTGCCTTTACTAACTGCATAGGCCGGTACTGTGAATTTTGCTTGCTGTTTCTCTGCCATTGTTTTGGTATTCCTAGGATCCACGCCTCTTGAACTCCCCAAATCAAACGTGCGTGTGCAAGTGGGCAGGTCATGTGTGTCAAAAGGGTGGTTGCCATGGTTGCGAGAGAGTGACAGTCGCTTAAGCCAATCCTATGTTTCGTCCCGGATGGAAATAATGAGCTGTGTTTAATACAGATTAAACGGTCTAGAGTCACTCGATTTTTATACTCTTTTTATCAGAGTTCTTACATTTTAATTATGCATGGATATATATAGAAAGTTTAAACAAATTTGGAACAAAATTTTTTGCCTACCCTGCCTTTAAATTACACTCGATGTTTTTATTATAAATAAAGTTTAGAATTTCATAATCATATTTCTACTCCAATTCATTTTTTATTTAAATATAACCATTTAAATCGCGGCTGTCATAAATATTTATTCAAACATGCATTAAATATTGAAGAACATTAAAAATGATAATGAGTAATGGTGCATAGCTATATTTATCAAAATGTTGCTTTCTAGAGTACACTTTTCTAGCTGACTGAGTTTGTGGTCACTGACTGTTTTTCTGAGGTAAATGTGACGTTACGTGACATTGTTTACTACAAGCTGTTTTATTGACGTCTTTCTGAGGTTGAAACACTGATTGAGCTATTACACAAGACATGATACAGATTTCACTAAGTTGTACTGTATATTTTAACATACCTTCAGATGTTTAATTGTTTATTTTGCGCTGTAACTGGTAGTAAAGCGGAGGAGAGGATGTTCACATACGCTCGTGCTGCCACTTCGCTTTAGTACTAGTTAAAGTGATCTGTCACGTCACAATAAACAGCGGCAAAACGGTATTTATTTTTTTAATCTCATAATAAGACGGACGTCATTTGAAATCTGAGACTTTGCTTCATATCAAAAGTAACAAAGCACAAAGATTAGTGTGATTTATTAAATGGGAGGCGCTACATTCTGTTCATTATTCAACTGAAAACCGACTAGACTAATCGATTCTTTAAGAATAGATATCGGTTCGTAAAAATGAGTATCGATTTAAATTTTTTTTTTATCCATCCCTAATATATATATAAATATATAGGCTAATATAGTGCATATATTTAGCGAAAGAGTTCATTTCTCTAGCGAACTAACAAGCTGTGGACACTTGGCTTTTCTGAGGTAAATTTGTGACATTGTTTACAAGCTGTTTTATTGACTCTTTCCGCAGTTGAAACACTGACTTCATATGTTTCAGTAAGTTGTACTGTATCTTTCAACATACCTGTGTATAGATGTTCATTCATGTTCATTCTGTAACTAGTAGTGAAGAGGAAGAGATGATTGCGTTCACTCGCAGTTTGGACTGAGCTATACAGTGTCCGTTACGCCACATCAAAAAGCGTCAAAACGGCATTTATTGTTTGAATTTTGTGATAAAATCGACAGAATTTGAAAAAAATGACACTTAGTTTCTTATCATAATTAACAAAACACAGAGCCCATTTGGGATTATTGCTGGTTAATGTTGGTTAAAACATGATGCATTACCGTGTGCGCCCCCCTTCTGGATTGTAGTGTGTATCGCCCGTGACTGACTGTATTCATGTAACTGCATGAACCGAACTGTGACATCCATACTGTACGGTTCGGGACAAATACTTGTACTGTTACACCTCCTAATAGACAGACAGACAGACAGACAGATAAATAATAATAAAAAAAAACAATAAAGAAAATTGCAGTAACATTAAGAGAAATAGCCAGAAAAAGGAGAGGGTTGATAACACCCTATACTCTTAAAAATAAAGGTTCCAAAAGGATGTTTTTACAGTGATGCCATAGAAAAGCCATTTTTGGTTCCCCAAAGTATCTTTCAGTGAACACTCCTTAAAATAACTTTTTTTCTTCTTGAAGAACATTTTATAATCTAAAGAACACTTTTCCAGTATAAAGAACTGTTTGTTCATTGAATTCATTTTCATGGATATTAGCGATTCTGTGGAACCGATAGATACCAATGAAGAACCTATATTTTTAAGAGTGTATTGCACAAAAAGCGGATTAGATTAGAAGACTGTTACCCGTTGAACCAGGACATTGTTAAAAAAAAATGTATTATGGTTTACACAAAATATTAGCAGCTCAACTGTTTTTAACATTGATAATAATAAGAAATGTTTCTTGAGCAGCAAATCAGCATATTAGAATGATTTCTGAATGTCATGTGACGCTGAAGACTGAAGTAATGATGCTGGAAATTCAGCTTTGCATCACAGGAATAAATTACATTTTAAAATATATTTATTTAGAAAATAATTATTTGAAATTGTAATGTTTTACAATATTTCTGTTTTTACTGTATTTTAAGAAAAAATATCTTAATCTTACCGACCCCAAACTTTTCAACGTTTATTTTATTTTAATTTTTAAATTTTTTAAAATTTTATTTTACTTTTTACATTCAAGGTCAACATCTTGCTTTTTTTCATTAACAGGCCATTTTTCATTAGACACCTATATTAATGTTCTCACAAGCAATACTGTGATTGGTTGTATTCATAAACGAGTTTTAATAATGTGAAAAATCGCCTTGATAGAACAAGTCAGTGCAGTTCACAACCGTTCAGATCTGCACAGACAGACTGCAATAAACAACACTCAGCTAACCTCATTATACAGACGCTACCTGCATATATTTTAATTACCTCCCATCCTGCCAACACACCTACACGTGGCTTGGCAAGCCAGGCAGGTGTGTAAAGGGACGATAAAAGAGCAAGACATTCCCAGAGCAGGTGTAAAATGTTGGAAAGTTTATCTGTGTAATCTGTCTCTATAAATACTCCTTGGAATATAAAAGCATTTAGAAGAAAGATTTCGCTTTTCAGTCTCTTCCGCTCAAGCAATTAAGTTGTGGCTGGAGTCATTAGCGTCTCCACTCCCACAAACAAACTTAAAAGTGAAGGCAATTACCAGCAGCATGCTGTGATTTCGAGGGTGTTTTTGAAGATGGGTGGGCTGAGTTTGTGTGTGTGTGTGTGTGTGTGTGTGTGTGTGTGTGTATGAGCGTGTCTCTGATGGGGCAGCAAAATGGCAAACACCAAAATAGCATTTATCTGAACACAGGTGGTTGCTGTTGGTTAAAAAACAACAGTGCAGGAGCCAAGCAGACAGCAAACTCCGTCTTTCCATCCCTTTCGTGTTGCGTGGCTTTAAACTGAGCATGAGCAGTGGGCCTCCCTGGCAGTGCCGTCCTATGCCAGGAGAGTGCCAGCCTGGTTTGGGTAGAGACGAGGACAGCAGAGAATAAACACTAATGACGCCCATATGGTCCCACAGATAGATTAATGGAGCAGAGACTGTTAGAAACAGACCACAGAGATGCAAAGACAGGAGTGGAAAAGCAAACTGAATGAATAAATAAGTTGAAAATAAATAAATAAGATATGGAAATTAATGATAGGAAACGGGAAGTGAAATATTTACTTTCATTTGGAGGAAACAGCCGGAGACACAGATTTACTGGTTACATATCACTGCAGACTGACTGATGTCCTACTATCAAAACTTCCATTTTTATATAGATAATGTGATTCGTGTTGGGGTCTCCAAACAAAAGCCTTTATTTAAAACTATATTTGAATAGTGAATGAATAGTTGCTAGGTGGGTATAGGTGGTTGCCAGGATGTTGCTATGCTGTTATGGGTTACTAGGGTGTTCTGGGGGGTTGCTAGGTGGTTTATGTGTGGTTGCCAGGTCATTGCTAGAGTGATATGGCTGGGTATGGGTGTTCTGGGTGGATGCTAGGTGGTTTCTGGGATGTTGCTATGCTGTAATTGGTTACTAAGGTGATCAGGGGGTTGCTATGTGTTTGCCAGAACATTTCTTTGGAATTGCCGGTGTGTTTCGAGTGGTTGCTAGGATGGTTATAGGCAGTTGTCAGGCCATTGCTAAAATGTTCTGGGTGTTCTGGGTGGATGCTAGATGGTTAAGGATGTTGCTATGCTGTAATTGGTTTCTAGGGTTTTCTGGGAGGGTTGCCAGGACATTGCTAGAGTGTTATGGTTGGATGTTTGGGTGTTCTGGGTGGATGCCAGGTGGTTATGGCTAGTTACCAGGATATTGCTAAGCTGTAGTCAAGTCACCTTTATTTATATAGCGCTTTTTACAGTGCAGATTGTGTCAAAGCAGCTTTACATTGATAACTGGTACATAATTTTTTGTTCTCTTCAAGAACAGTGTCAATGCATGCAGATCAAAGCACTGTTGAATAAATGTCAACAATATGGTGAATATCAAATGTCAAGTCAAATGTCAAGTGTCCCCAACTAAGCAAGCCAAAGGCGACAGCAGCAAGGAACCCAAACTCCATCAGGTGATATCAGGTGGCAAACAAGTGGCAAAAAAAACCTTGGGAGAAACCAGGCTTAGTCGGGGGGCCAGTTCTTTTCTGGCGAACAGTGCTTTATTACGAATCAGGTTGCTATCATAAATCTGATAGGAATTGTAACATTCAAAGTATTTACTTCAGTTCCATCCAGTTGAGGATCGTATTCGTCACGCATCTGTAATGGGTTACTAGGCTATTCTGGTGGGTTGCTGTGTGTTAGTCAGAACATTTATTTTTTATTTTTTTATTATTTTTTTTTTGCAGTTGCTGGGGTGTTTTGAGTGGTTGCTAGGATGGTTATAGGAGGTTTTCAGGATGTTGTTGTGCTGTTATGTGTTACTAAGGTGATATGGGGGGTTGCTATGTGTTTGCCAGAACATTTCTTTGCCATTTGCTGGTGTGTTGCTGGGTTGCCAGGGTGTTCTGGGGGGGTTGCTGGGTGGTTATGGCTGGTTGCCAGGATGTTGCTAAGCTGTAATGGGTTACTAGGCTGTTCTGGGGGTTGCTAAGTGTTTGCCAGAACATTTCTTTGCAGTTGCTGGTGTGTTTTGAGTGGTTGCTAGGATGGTTAATGGTGGTTTCCAGGACGTTGCTATGCTGTTATGGGTTGCTAAGCTGTTCTGGGGGGTTGCTGTGTGTTAGCCAGAACTATCTATTTATTTATTTATTTATTTATTTATTTTTTATTTTTTTGCAGTTGCTGGGGTGTTTTGAATGGTTGCTAGGATGGTTATATAAGGTTTCCAGGACATTGCTATGGTGTTCTATGGGGTTGCTTGTTGGTTATGGGTGTTTGCCAGGTTGTTGCTATGCTGTTGAGTGCTTCTGAGGGGTTCCTATGTGATTATGGGTGCTTGCCAGGATGTATCTTGAGTGTTAAGGGTTGTTGCTAGGGTGTTTTGAGTGGTTGCTAGGTGCTTATGGGTGGTTTCCAGGATATTTATATGTTGTTGCTAGGTGGTTAAGGGTGTTTTGCAGGTTGTTGCCTTGCTGTTGCTAGGGTGTTCTGAAGGGTTGCTAAATGGTTATGAGTGGTTTCCAGGATGTTGCTAAGCTGTGGTGTTCTAGGGGGTTGCTTGGTGGTTATGGGAGTTTGCAAGGTTGTTGCTATGCTATATGGGTGGTTGCTAGGTGTTGTTTTTTTAAAGCTAAACTGCACTTACACCTTCATTCCAATGTGTCTCTAATGTGATCGGATAAAAACGAAACGACTTTGTTACATAAGAGGTTACGTTAACAGATTATTATATTATATTATTTACGAAATTCAAAAAATGCTTTCAAATGCTTTAACAAAAGCAGGAAAGAAAAACACAATATTCTACAGCACAGTGGTGTATATGATGATTTGAAGCATATTATATATTACTGATTGTACGTAGCTGAATGTAAATATCAAGAATGCATTTGTACCTTCATTAAATTCATATCTATTTCAGGTGTAAATATTCAGAACTCTATATGGCTTGGGCCCCTCCTTCAATGTCTGTAGGAATTTTCATCCGGTCCGTCAGGCAAAAATGTGTATTGATTGTCACAGGAAGGAGTTAACCACAAATAGCATGCCAAATCAGCTACACTTCATGAAAACTGGTTGTCTTTTTCAGAAGGACCAAAAGCAATTGCGAAACAGATGGAATGAGCCATTTTTGGGACTGGATTACAGGAAAGGTACGGCTGTCAACAGCAGGCACAGCTCCCTTTTCACTGCCATTAATTTTAGGTTTTAAACCCATTGTAAATTAGTTTTTCGAGCTCATCTCTCAGCCTTTCCCACATTCTCTCCATGGCAGCCATCATAAGTTATTTTGCTGGCTTCGTTCATATTCCTCCTGCATCAGTTGTTCTCTCCTCACCTCTCTCATTTCCTTGTTCTCTCCTTTCTTCCTCTGGCCCTTTTGTGCTGTGTTCTGTGCGGGGGTGAGTCTCTTTGGGCCCGGCTCCAAGCGCCCGCTGATGGCTGCGGGGCTAATTCAGCCCGACAGGACATTAATCATGTGCCTATCGAGATTCTTTAGGGTGACTGAAAACCGATTTGTGTGTGAGAGCGTGTGTGTGTATGTGAGTGTGTACTTAACATAATGTGTGCACTAAATTACACCAGGCTGGAAATACGTAAATGAAAATTGATAGCTGATGTACAAATTATGACACATGGTTTTGCATGTGAAGTGACTGCTGCTTGTATAACAATGCAGACTTTAAGAAATATAAAATTCATTTTCATATAGTATAGTGATTTTATGCTTTGCTTGCACCATGAAACATTACATAACTATTATATAAGAGCAAGACATTTAAAACAACGTGCATGTTAACACACTTTTAAAACAGTTTCTGTTTAATAATTTGAATAACATGAACGCAAGTCTAAATGAACACAAGTTTAACCAAGGAAAACATTTTAATTGGCCAATGCATTTTCAAGGCTTGTTGCTATTCATAGAATTGATGTTTCTTCATCAGTGATGAACAAACTCTCACTTCACCCTAAAATGAATATTTGTCATAATTTACTCATCCTCGTGTTGTTCCAAACATAGGGTGCGTTTCCCATACAACAATGTAGCTCGCTGCTTAACTGCCATAGTATGATGCATCGTTGAAGAAATCAACTAGCTAGTTTCCTGAAACCGTATTGTCGCAAATTTGTCTTTCAACTACGTTGGTTAATGTCACACAGGTGGTGGAGTAATAACTATCCATTCGAGATTGAATTAAAGTTATTATCTTAACTCTGTGTAAAGGAGATGTTTTGAAGACTGTTCTGGTCACTGTTTTCCATGCAGTTACAATGAATGGAGACTGAGGCTGTTACGCTTCAAATACAAAACATAAAAGAACATAACATCAGTCCACCTGGCTTGTATATAATATTTCAGGTCTTCTGAAGTAATATGATAGCATAATGTGAGGAACAAACTGAAATTGAAGTTGAGGTGAATTTTAATATATTGGTATCTGTTAGGGGTGTGACGAGACGGGTATCTGACGAGACTCAAGATTGAGTTCACGAGACAAGACAAGATTTTTACACACTATTTTTAAGAAATCCTCAATGGCGAAATACATGACTAGAAAAAGTAGTCTGCAGGTGTATTTGAAATGTTTCAACTAATCTTGTAATGTATGTCATTTCAGTTCTACTTTCTGAGTATGAATTATCATATGCAGTAAAAGACAACAATACTCAAGCACTGTAAAAGGTTTTGCCACTAACTCAACTGACTGACTTCTCTTCTGTATGATTTCCGTCTCTTCAGACCTTACTGTCTATGATTTATGAACTTCTACAACTTTTGACCCCCTAACTGAACTCCTTTCCACAAACTGATCATAGAAATAAAAACAGTATAAATAAAAATGGTAACACTTTACAATAAGGTCTCATTTATTAACATTAATGTATTAACCAACATCAACTAACAATGAGCAATATATTTGCTACAGTATTTATTAATCTTTGTTTGTTAATTAATAAAAATAGTCATTTATTGTTAGTTCATGATAGTTCACAGTGCATTAACTAATGTAACAAATGAAACCTTATTGTTTGTGCTTAATAAGATTAAGAGAAAACTGTTATTCATTTTTTATGGTACCACTTTACAATAAGTGCAACCATCGCACTCTCTCAATATTCAAAGTGCAAATGAAGCGGTGGCATATTCTTTCCTAATCATCCTAACACTCTGTCATGGCAACATCACGAGACTACTTTTCGCCCCGACGAGAAATCTCGTCACTTATTAGTCTCGCGAGATCTCGTGCCACGAGATCTCGTCACACCCCTAGTATCTGTCAATATTGAATATTTATTTGTTCATGCTTGTTTCTGTATATTTTTTCCATTTAGATTATCTTCATCTATGCTTACATATATCTTTAAAAATGCTGATGATTTAATAGCATTGTTAAATGTAATGTTTATCAAATGTCAATGTATATACTGTATTTACAACACCTTTCAGCATATTAGAGTTATTTCTAAAGGATCATGTGACACTGAAGACTGATGCTGAAAATTCCGCTTTGCCATCACACAAATACATTAAAGGGGACCTATGTAATTTTAAAATAAAGTCTAAAAAAATTAAATAAAGTTTAAAAGTCTCTAGTGTCCCCAGAATGTGTCTGTGAATTTTCAGCTCAAAATACCCCACCGATACTTTATTATAGCTTATCAAATTTGTCCCTATTTGGGTGTGAGCAAAAACACATAATTTTTGTGTTTCGCTCTGAATGCAAATGAGCTGCTGCTCCTGGCACCCTTTCCAGAAGAGGGTGGAGCTTTAACAGCCTGTGCTTCGGTTGCTCAACAACAACAAAGCTGGAGAGTCTCACGCAGCGGACACTGATGGAGAGACTCAGGAATAAGTTATTTTTTGAATGCATCTGGACGTTTCTGAATGGTTAGTGGATAAATTTATGTAGTTGCTGAATTGATTCAACTCATTTATTAGCATATGCTGTCATGTTAATCTTTTGTGCAAAGCCATTGTTGAATTGACCCTCGTTTGCCTTCACCTTTCTGGTGTAAAGAAATTATTTTCTTTCTCAGGCCTTGTGACATTTCTCTTCTGTTTGGTGCCATTGCTGACAGCATGAAATGGGAAGGGGTTTTAATACCGTGTTATAGTCTTTCTGCTGGACACCTGTGTAATGAATAATTAGACTCACCTGTGGTTGAATTCTTGTTAAATTATACATTTGTAGTCTAAAATGTAGCTTTGCTCCAGAGACTTTCAGTGGGGTGCACTCATTTTTGCATCTCCCTAATTTGAGTAAAACTGAAAATGTTGTTCTCTAAGTTATATTATTATTAACCTTGCTTTCATGTTATAAGTTAAACAGATGTTATATTAAACTTAGTCTTGTCAGCATTTTGGAAATTATTTTTGTGTTCATTGAGAGTTTAAAATGTTACTTTTCAAAGGGGGTGTACTCATTTACGCTGAGCACTGTGTCTCCATTTGTAAATTTGAGCATTGTAACTTTGCAGATGTTGTTTATGCTCAAACAGCAACATTACACAATAACTAAAGTTTGAAATCTTGTGAAGAGTGAAATCTTTAACTTTTTATATTTTAATATATTTTATAATGTATTAATATATTTATATGTATTTATAATATTTCTGATTTTACTGTATTTTTTTTTTTTTTTTTTTTTTGATCAATTGTTACTTGATACAATTTATGATTTTGTGGTGCAGACCAAAATGCATGTTGTTTGGTTGGTTGGCTGGCATATAAGCTGTGAAATGGTGGACAGATGTACAATTCATGTAGACTGTATGGGTCTGAAAGCAATTTGTAAAAGTCAACTGCTATTGATGACATATAATTTGCCAATGAAAGTATAATGCATTTTTAATTTATTCTTGCCTGTGCATAAAATCCCTTCATCCAGCAGCTCATATTGCAATGCATGCACAATACTTTAAAATGGCATCTTCTCCATGTAACACTGCCACTAATATTCACCTCAGCACTTGTTGAGGATGTAATTGTACCACGGTTCACAGCCAGATAATACAGTGAGAAAGAGACCTGCAAAGGCAGTGGAATTGAACTATTATGCAGTCTTGTTCTTCTATCTTACATAGAAAATACAATAGTGACCTGATCCAGCAAAATGAGTCACAGTGACCCAAATTTCAAAATTGAGATTTTGGTATCAATGGAAAGATGAGACAATAACCTTGAATGGTTTTAAAGATATACCCATTTGAATTATGGTCGTCTGCCCTCTTTTTCCAATTGAAAACCTGAGGAAATCGCTTTTAAAGTTTTTTGCCCGTTTTTTTTGTTGATATCTTTCAAAATCCATTGCATTTAAAGGGATAAACTATTTATTTTACAGCTTAATTTGACCAAAGACATTTTTTTATATATAAATGCTATTAAACCAGGCTGAAGCTCAAATTATTTTAAAGTATTTATTTTAAATAACCCTTTAAGACTTAAAGGCTTTTTTAGAGTTTTTTTTTTTGTGTGACACACACAAAAGTAAAGACTCATAACTCCAAAACTGTAGCAAGGAGAGTCAAAAGGTAGGTATCATTTGTTAGAAAACATTTTAAATTTTAAGAAAATATAAATTACATTACAATTGGACATTTTCTTGCTGAGAAACAGCTGATAAAATCAAAAAATACATATACTTTTTTTTTTAAATAATTTTTCTTTTTTTTTTTATTTGACATGGAATAACTCAGGAACACAATAAGATCGCTAAAAAAATCTTTTTTGGTGATGCTCTCCTATATCAGTCCCTCCAGAAAAAGTGATTATGCGATCGCCTGATTTCATGCATAATCAGCCAAAGTCCGCATATTTATGCAGGGGTCACATTTTTTTCAAATATGCCGCACTTTCGCCTCAAAAATTGCCGATTTCAGCAAGCAAAATAGATGCAGGGCTAGCATGATTTCATAATCCCTGCATTTTCGTTGCAAAAAAAGTCACATATATCTTAGCAGAAAGTTGAAAAATGTTGCGTTTACTTCACACTAGTAAAGCGCCATTATTTTCCCCCTATTGCAATGGGAACCTTGTGAAGTGACATAATTGCGTGACGTGAACATCATCTGCAAACCATGAAACCATGAAGCACACAAATCATTCTCATTTGCCAATAAAAATAAGCGCAAAAGACCGTGCAAAGCAGTTTCCAGTGGGGGCAAAATATTTTGCACTCCGTGCAACTGCGTGTTGACGCTGGAAAACCACTTTCACTTTGCCACCGCCAAGGATGGTTAAAGCAGCAGTGGAAGCAGGCAGGAAGAAGCACACATTTTTAAAAATATTTTATTTATTCATTTTATAGAAGTTGTTGGATATTAATAATAATATGTTTATTTTATATAGCGCCTTTCTACAAACTCATATTCCTTTTGTAAAACTACAGAACTTGTTGGACTCAATGTTTTGTAAGTTTGAGCCATGTGTTAATTAAGGTCTGAAATAAAACAGAATGAGAACTTAAATATTCTGTGATTTAGTATGCTTGCTTATCATAGGAAGTAATAGGAAATTACTCTTTACACTAAAGTAGTAGCCTAGTGAGAACAGGGTGTTGGGGGAATCACCCTTTATTTTTTTCTGTTTTTCATCAAACCGCAGTTTTTGCAAGTTCCTGCGATTTCATCGCATAAAATTGCAAAAATATCCTGCATATTACATTGCATTTTTTAAGAAAACGTGCCGCAAAATCAAGCATTTTAGCCTGCAAAAATCACAAAAAAATTCTGCGTTTTTCTGGAGAGACTGCTATATGTGAGCTGCATCTGGTTCAAATTTCGTGGTAATAGCATAAAGAATAGTTTAAAAAGTTGTTCATTTTTTCCGCAGCCAGGTGGCGCCAACGGGCGGTAAACTCCTGTTTAGAGGTGCTTCTCACCATGCGTTCACACCGCCGGCAGTGAGAGCGTCAACATTCGCCTTGGCCGCCCTGCCAACAACGCTGTACTGTTCGTTCAAACCGCCGCCAACGGGAGGGTCAAAGCAGAGCTAAAGTAAATGACAAGTCGCATCAACCAATCGGAAGCCTCTCAAGCGAGGACCTCTACATTCTAATTGGTTGCCGCCGAACCGTGTCATAGCTCATTACCATAAAGTTAACCTGATTTCAACTCTCCTCGCCGCTCTCACCGTCCAAGACGTGCCGTGCCGTGCCGCTCTCGCAGGAGTTCGCCGCCGGCTCTCATTGAAAATGAATGAATAGCGTCACTTTGACGCTCTCGTCGCTGGCGGTGTGAACACGCAGTCAGCATTCGTTAGGAGTTTTTCAAAATGGTTAGATGCATTAAAAAGATGAGATTCTAAGCATTAAAATGATATCTATTTTGTGGTATTCCACGTTTGAAAACGAACATGGATGGGTCCGGGATCATTGGATACACACTGCATCCCGGAGAGATGAGAGACATGTTTTTAGCCAAGTATGTTAAATCATTCCGTGAGTAATATCTTGTGATCAATTTATTATATTGGATTCGTTTTAATCTTGGGAATCTGCTTTAAATATTGATGTGCCATTTTTTTATGATCTGTGCATTTTTTATGAAGTTATGAGCACGTGAAATACACATACTTGTATTCAGTTAGCGGCTGTGCTATTTTTGTTGTAAACGCATGTTACTCAGACTCATTAGAGGGTGAAAACAACACAACAGAAGCATGTTGGAGGCTTTATATGAAAGTTTAAAGTCTCTGGTTTTGTATGCAAAAAGAATTTTTGTGCTACCTATATGGATTCAATTTTTATTGGCTTTTAAAGAGAGACACGCAAATGGGAGCGCCAACGAGAGGAGTTGAGAAGTTAATTTCCAGCGAATTTAGTAAAACCATGTCAAATTTAATAGCCATTTGAATACCTTTACTGAATTATCTCGACTACGAAACTTTGGGAGATTATTTTTGAAAGTCTGTTCTTTGAAATTACCTTAAAAAAAACCCTGATTTTTTTATTGTTTTTCCACATTATCGGCCCATATCTTAAAATAGAACGTTGCGACTTCCGACTCCTTTCGCCAGAGCGGGTTACAATAGATGTGGATTGCAACCCTTGTAACTTGGTGTTTTGACACAAACACATTATTGCACAGTGGAGTGCAAATGTGTTAAGAATTCTACACAAATGTGGTTCACGGAGGTGAGAAGTGCAAGAGGAGTGACTGTGTGCCTCCTTTGTGATTCATTCAAAGCAAATACTTTAATCTGATATCTCTCAGACAGCATTTGAAACTCAGGTCAGACTCTCATATTCTGCGAGGTGTGAAGTCCAGAGGGATGATAATTCTTCAAGCTGTTGGGATTTGTAACCTTTTTGTGGAGGAGGACGCGGTGGGGTAATGCAGGGTAGCCAGCAGTGGCCTGGGAGTCAATTAGTCACCGCAGTGCACAATACAAGCTGACAGCAACATCGGCTGGGCAGAGGGAACACACACAAACTCTCTTGCGCTCACTCCAGGCTATCAGAGAGAGCAGTCCCATGGCACCGTGCTCACCACCGCCTACAGCTTGTTAGAAGACGTACAAACTGGAGCTTGTGCGGAGAGCGAGGGCAAATATTTTAGGGTTATGAAATTCAAGAGGGAACAATAAATATGATGCACAGAAAAAGTGTGGTAACTGTGTTAGTGATAAAACATGAAGCTGGTAGGGTAGTTAATAATGGAGGCTGACACAACACGCTGGAGACCCTGAGGCTTGAATGCACTCAGGTAAAGAACAGCACGAGCGAAAGCCTTAAAAAGAGAGAAACCAACGCTCAAAACCTTGGAAAACCAAGGATGCCCCATTAGCCATCTTTTCAGGGTTTCTTTTGAAATCGGTCGGCTTTCTTGAGCCATGACGAGACCCTTGGCACTACAGTGATGTTTTTATTTATCAGCCTTTTCACAAATGTTCTGTAGACATGCCTTTTATATTCATTTATGAATATTTAGCTTGTTTTCAACAGCAAGTAAAATTTTCAGTCTGATTTGACAAATGCATCCAGAATGCTAATTTTAGTTTGCAAACAATAACAGCGTGCAAATTCCACAGACAATATGTTGTTCATCAAGAATTTCCCTTTTAACACATTGTGACCCTGTAAACAAACAAAACAAAACCAGTCATAAGTCACACAGGTATATTTGTAGCAATAGCCAACAATACATTGTATGGGTCAAAATTATCAATTTTTCTTTTATGCCAAAAGTCTTTAGGATATTAAGTAAAGATTTATGTTCCATGAAGATATTTTGTAAATTTCATACAGTAAATATATCAAAAATGTATTTTTGTGAGTGGATATGTGTTCAGTAAGATCTTTTAAATGTTTTTGAAAGACGTCTCTTATGCTCACCAAGGCTGCATTTATTTGGCCAAAAATACAGTGAAAATATTGTAATATTGTGAGAGATTGTGTAACGGTTTTCTAATTGAATATATTTTGAAATGTATTTTATTCCTGTGATGCAAAGCTGGATATTCATCATCATTACTCTCTTCAGTGTCACATGATCCTTCAGAAATTATTGTAATAATACATTGTTCTATTATTCTTAATTTGCTGCTTAAAGGATTAGTTCCCTTTCAAATAAAATTTTCCTGATAATTTACTCACCACCATGTCATCCAAGATGTCCCATGTCCTTCTTTCTTCAGTCGAAAAGAAATTAAGGTTTTTGATGAAAACATTTCAGGATTATTCTCCTTATAGTGGACTTAAATGGCCTCCAAACGGCCAAAGGTCAAAATTACAGTTTCAGTGCAGCTTCAAAGGGCTTTAAACGATACCAGACGAGGAATAAGGGTCTTATCTAGCGAAACGATCGGTCATTTCAGACGAAAAAAAATGTATATGCTTTATATAAAAAAATTATCGCTTTTCAAGTGGTTCTGCCAAAACCGCACTTTCGTATTCTTCAAAAAGCTTACGCTGTATGTCCTACACCTTCCTTATTCTACTTACGGAAAAAATGGAACTGGCGCTGCATTTGTTCCGCAAGTAGAATAGGGAAGGCGTAGGACAGTGGTTCCCAAACTTTTTAGCTTGGAGTACCCCCTGAAGGGATTACCATCCTTCTGCGTACCCCCTCTCTTCCACTTCAACTGCAGTCACACCTTTACCATTAAGGGACAATATTTGCCCCCTAAATTGATTTTCCAGTGCATTTTTTTTTTACCTTTATGAATAACTATAAAATAAATAATGTTTTAAATGAAAAAAAAATGTTCAATAGAGAAATACGCAATGATGGAAAAACTAAGTAAAACTTTTAAATATTAAACTAAAACCGCTAGTAGGTGGCAGCAAGTCACTGTTTTTATGAGTGAATCGAGTCATTCATTCAGTAACGAATGGCTGTGAATGAATCATTGAATCTCACGATTCATTCAAAGCCACAGAATTGTTCGCGAAACACAGACGTGTGTTGTAGTTCTGCTGTGGTTTTCGTCAGAACTATTATTTCACTTCAAAATAGAGTAAATACTGACAGTACTGTGCTTATAATGTCGGCTACATTTTATTTTTTGACCTGTTGTATAATAATGTCACGTTTGCAGTCATGTGGATATTTGGGAACAATTGCATTCTTGCTCGTTATCATCATTAAATACAAGAACTCACACAAGGTATGTTTTTGTATCGGAGAAAGTTTGAGTCTTAAATTGAAATGAATCCATTATCTGTGTCTATCTTTGTTCATGCGAGTAAGTGCTAAAACTTTTATTTTACAAAGGTGCATTGTCGACAACGGCAGTAATTTAGCGTGATTTAAGGCAGCAGACTGCGCACAATCAATCATATGCATGCTGCTTGTGGATACAGTCATTTTTGACTGCAAATGATGAGGTAATCTGAGTAAATGTACTGGATTTACGACATTTTGACAATTAGAAATACATGCTTGATTTTAATATTATTTTAAGGTAGAATTAAATGAACTGCTCAGCATTTTGTTTGCGTACCCCCTATTGTCACCTCACGTACCCCCAGGGGTACGCGTACCCCAGTTTGGGAACCACTGGTGTAGGACCTACAGCGTTTGAATCTTTGATGAATAGAAAGTTGAGCAGTATTTATTTGAAAGTAATATTTTGTAACATTCTACATGTCTTTACTGTCACTTTTGATCAATTTAATACATCCTTGCTGAATTAAAGTATTAATTTCTTTCTTTCTTTTTTTTGAACGGCAGTGTACATTGCAGATACGTCTGTTTGATGCGTGTTTTTTATGCAGTTATTAGAGTATTTGTTTATATGCAATACTCTCTAAAATGTCCCTGTTGGTTATTACAATGACATTTAGCAGTAGGATTTGTGATGTTTATGATTCACAATGTATTGGAATCGTTGGAGCACATCATTACATTTGTTTTCCTATTCTCATTTTGATTTGTTTTTCCATTTCCTCTAAATCCTAAATGAGAAGTCCCTTTGGTGCAACTCTTGAGTTCCTGTTGTTGTTAACCTACTTTTGCAGTATGTTGCCAAAGTACATTGCTAAACACAGCAATGCCATTCTTTTCTTGGAAGTACAAAATGCCTGGGGGGAACTGAATCTGCACAATACGTGGAAACGACCCCAATAACCAACAATGCATGCAGATGCAATGTAAAGAAAAAGAAGCAAGAGGAAGCAAATCGGTTTGTTTGTATTTTCAACACAAATATTGCACCCTTCTTCTTTTTATAAAGTACATATTCACAGACATAAGCACAAACTTTTCAGTTTACATTTGTTGAGGAGAACTTGCCAGGGTTCCCATGTGCCTTGAAAGTACTTGGATTTCTGACACATGAATTCAAGGCCTGGAAAGTACTTGAAAACAAATATTGGTCCTTGAAAGTGCTTGAATTAAATTTGAAATAAATTTTGTGAAAATTTATTATAAGATGCTCCTCTTGGTCCTAGTATATTTGTTTTGGAATATTATTTTACAATCAGTTTCCGAGTGTTTTCCATTGCGGTACTTCCCCTTGGTTGTTATTAGGGAGGGTTTGGACATTTGAGCTGTGACACTTGCTGTGTCCAAAATTAACATTCTTATAGGTGTGTGTGATTTTGATTGTTGACGATTTGAAGAAATATCGTTGTATCGTGCTATAGTGCTTTCTGTCAGTTGCAGTCCTGGCGCCTCCGTCTCAACAAACTGTGTAGTACAAAGTGACATACATTCACATCACATGTTAACACAGCGGTAGAGTTATACTTATGGAACACTGCAGTTATTCACAATCACAAAAGTTTATTATTTGCAAGAGATTTAAAGCCTTGCCGGTTAATTTTTTTCTGCATGCTCGTCTAATACATGCTTTTCTGAGCCGAAGCGCGCAAACTCTGAAACACTGTCAAACACAGCAAACAAAGTTTTCATTCGCATCTCATTTTGCTAATACTGTCAATACACACAAGGTTTACATCATCAGTTAAGTGTTAAGTTCAACAGTTGAGAGAAAATTGAATCTGTGTCAATATATTAAATGCGCGCAAGTGCCTTAAAGGGAAAGACAACAAATGCTGCGACTTGTCCTTAAAGGGACTGTTCAACCAAAAATGAAAATTCTGTCACTCTAAAGTTGATCCAAATCTGTATTAATTTGTCTTGTGCTGAACATAAAAGAACATATTTTGAAGAACGTGGGTAACCAAACATTTGCTAGTACCCACTGACATCCATAGTATTTTCTTTCCTACTGTGGAACTCACTGTGGACCAGCTGTTTGGTTAACCACTTTCTTAAAAAAAAAAAAAAAAATAATAATAAAGAAAACTTGTATGTTTAACAGAAGAAATGTATTTGTGTTTTAAACAACTTCTACGGTGAGTAAATAATGACAGAATTTTTTTTTTTTCAATTTCTTTAATACAGTAGCTTTAACAAGAAACTTTGATGTATAAATTGCAATTCTGTTGTTTTTTTTTTTCAGAAGTGCTCCTTTATATTTCTCAATTCTGACTTTTTTTTAGAATTGCAGGCTTATATATAAGATTTTTTAATAACAAAGTTTGGGAGGAGCAAGTTCAGATAATTAACCTAATTAGCACAGGGGGAGAGCATACAGTTAATCAACTCAACCATTGTCAAGAGGTATAAATTCAGCAGCCTTACCTTTAGTCATCTGAGAGTTTATCAGCATCCGTCCTCCACCCCATCTCCTCACTTCTAGTACTATCTACTTTTATCACACTGGGGGGAGTACTCTAGGTTTGGGCCAAAAGTTTGAGCTCGGAGCCCTCTCCCCGGACAGCACACCAAATACACATAACTTTACTGTATTTAATTACAAACCCGATTCCCAAAAAAGTTGGGACACTGTACAAATTGTGAATAAAAAGGAATGCAATCATTTACAAATCTCATAAACTTATATTTTATTCACAATAGAATATAGATAACATATCAAATGTTAAAAGTGAAACATTTTGAAATGTCATGCCAAATATTGGCTCATTTTGGATTTCATGAGAGCTACACATTCCAAAAAAGTTGACAGGTAGCAATAAGAGGCTGGAAAAGTTAAATGTACATATAAGGAACAGCTGGAGGACCAATTTGCAACTTATTAGGTCAATTGGCAACATGATTGGGTATAAAAAGAGCCTCTCAGTGTGGCAGTGTCTCTCAGAAAAATAGATTCTCAGAGAAAAAATGCAAGTTTGAAGTTATCATTATCTACAGTGCATAATATCATCCAAAGATTCAGAGAATCTGGAACAATCTCTGTGTGTAAGGGTCAAGGCTGGAAAACATACTGGATGCCTGTGATCTTCGGGCCCTTAGCACTGCATCACATACAGGAATGCTACTGTAATGGAAATCACAACATGGGCTCAGGAATACTTCCAAAAAACATTGTTGGTGAACACAATCCACCGCGCCATTCGCCGTTGCTGGCTAAAAGTCTGTAGGTCAAAAAAGAAGCCATATCTAAACATGTTCCAGAAGTGCAGCTGTTTTATCTGGGCCAAGGCTCATTTAAAATGGACTGTGGTAAAGTGGAAAACTGTGGTCAGACAAATCAAAATGTGAAGTTCTTTTTGGAAAACTGGGACGCCATGTCATCCGGACTAAAGAGGACAAGGACAACCCAAGTTGTTATCAGCGCTCAGTTCAGAAGCCTGCATCTGATGGTATGGGGTTCCATGAGTGCGTGTGGCATGGGCAGCTTAAACATCTGGAAAGGCACCATCAATGCTGAAAGGTATATCCAAGTTCTAGAACAACATATGCTCCCATCCAGACGTCGTCTCTTTCAGGGAAGACCTTGCATTTTTCAACATGACAATGCCAGACCACATACGGCATCAATTACAACATCATGGCTGCGTAGGAGGAGGATCCGGGTACTGAAATGGCCAGCCTGCAGTCCAGATCTTTCACCCATGGAAAACATTTGGCACATCAAAAAGAGGAAGATGCGACAAAGAAGACCTAAGACAGTTAAGGAACTAGAAGCCTGTATTAGACAAGAATGGGACAACATTCCTATTCCTAAACTTGAGCAACTTGTCTCCTCAGTCCCCAGACATTTGCAGACTATTATAAAAAGAAGAGGGGATGCCACACAATGGTAAACATGGCCTTGTCCCAACTTTTTTGAGATGTGTTGATGGCATGAAATTTAAAATCAACTTATTTTTCCCTTAAAATGATACATTTTAAACATTTGATGTCATCTATGTTGTATTCTGAATAAAATATTGAAATTTGAAACTTCCACATCATTGCATTCTGTTTTTATTCACAATTTGTACAGTGTCCCAAATTTTTTGGAAATCGGGTTTGTATGTGGATATGTGAACTCGCGAACTACAATATATTGTGTATATTCTGAATTTATTCTGTATTTTTATAATATTCTTTCTATATTATAATGTTTTTACTCAAGTAATGATTCATAAAAAATGAAAACCAAAACTAGTATGGAATAATTGTTAACATTAGGGATAAGAAAGCTGCAAACAGTTTTAATATATTTCCAAAATTAATTTACAAATGATTGTTCCTCTTCCGGGTTAAAATGGATGCAAATGCAATAGGATGATTAAAATGTTAAGTACTGTAAGAGGTCTTTCATGACGATCCATATGTAATGTGAATTTGATAGGTGCTTGATATAAAATAAATGGTGCTTGAAAAAGTCCTTAAAAGTCCTTGAATCTGGAGTTCATGAAAGAGTTGGAACACTGACTTGCATAAATGTGAAGTTGAACCAGGGTTTAATATAAATATATATATATTAGTATTCAGACCCCCTTAAATTTTTCACTCTTTGTTATATTGCAGCCATTTGCTAAAATCATTTAAGTTCACTTTTTTTTTTCCCTCATTAATGTACACACAGCACCCCATATTGACAGAAAAAACACAGGATTGTTGACATTTTTGCAGATTTATTAAAAAAGAAAAACCGAAATAT